>NW_020797906.1:0-235949 GCF_003369625.1 Aspergillus mulundensis | reverse complement strand
TAAACATGTTTTAGTAATAAAGGTATTTATTATAGTTACTAGGGTTTATTTATTATAAAAAAATAATATTTTTTTTTATATAAAATAGCAGGGGAAGGCATGTACCTTTATTATAAATATAATAAAAGTAATTACGCCCGGGGGCTAAATAAATATAGTTATTAAGGCTATTAATTAACTTATTATTTTTATATACCTAAATATACTTTACACACCGCAAGCAAACTTATTTTTTATTAGCTAATATTTATATTAAAGTTATTTTACTAGCAAACTAGTTAAAAATAAAATATATTTATATAAAAAAAAAGGCTAAAGGCTAGAAGAAAAAAAGCTTAAGGGGGTAGTAGTATAAAACTTATAATAAAAATATTAATAAAGGTAAAGGCTAGTATAGTGCTAGGTAAAGCAGGAAAAGGCAAGCTAAAAAATATAAGGGCTATAGTTAAATAATAAGGTAGCTATTATAAAATTAAAAGTTAATATATTTAGTAAAGCGCCGGCGGAGCGCTACTAGTTAGTAGTTATTAAAGTAAAAAAAACTTACTAAATTATTACCCATAACCTTGCTATATATTTTTAAAGGTGCCTATTAAATATAAGTTATATTAGTTATTACCGCCTAAAAACTAATTAAAATTAAAGTTTTTAAAACCAACGGGGAACTAGTATAAAAAAAAAATTAGGGATATTAAGGGCTTTTAAAGTTAGTAAAAATATTATATTAAAAAGGTTTTATAACTATACCATAATAGGAGTATAAAAAGTAAAAATAAGGGTATTTTAAATTACTATAATTATAACCAGGCGCTTTTTTTTTACTTGCTAGGAAGCCAGGGCAGCACTTAAAAGGGCTTTTTTTTAGCTATAATAAAAAAAGGGTAACTTTTTATTTAGTAAAAAGTTTAATAAATTTAGGAGTTTATAAAACTATAAACTATATTATAATTTATACTTTTATACCAGGTATTATTAAAGCACCGCCTTTTCCCTTTTAATTATAAATAAATATTATATTTTATTTAAAGCGCTATAAATAATAAGAATAAAACACTAAATTTAATATATTAAATAATACTTTAATAAAATTAAGAATAGTAATAATAAAGCTGTGTTTAGTGTTAATATTAATAATAATAGTGGCGTTTTATTATTATTTTTTTTTAATTTAGCGGCGGGTCGCGGACAACCTTTTAATTAAAAAAAARAAAAATTATTAAGGCTAATATTTTTTTATTTAATATTACTAAAGCTAATTTACTATTAATTTAAAGTTAGTACCTAAGCTTTAGCCTTAGGCCATTAAGGCTTAGTATTTCTTATTATTATATTAGGCTATATAACTTAACTAGGTTATTAGTATTTAAAATTTTAACTATTAATTAAGTAAGGCTAGGGTAGGCCCTAAGTATAAGCTAGGGTAAAAACCTATATATAAAGTATTTAAACCTATATTTACTTTTTAATTAAAAATAGCTTAAGCATAGCTTAAAGGTTTATAAAAGTGGCCTTAAGGCCAGCCTTTTTTAAGATTTTTAAGTAACTTTTTTAATATTATCTAACAGGGTTTAAAATACTCTATTTTTATTAGTTAGATTCCTTTATTAATATCTTTATTATTAGTAGAGATCTTCGAGACTTGTCGGTCTTACAAATATTTATAATTTAAAAAAATTTATTAAAGTTCTAGAGTTAACTACCATTATATTTAAATATATATTTTATTATTAAATATTAACTATTTACTAAAACAGTAAATAACTCCAGAACTTTATAAATTTAAATACTAAAAAAACTTATATAAGCTAACTTAAAGGCGCTTTTTTAGTATTTTTACTTTATTTTAATTTTTATTATAATTTTGTGGCGCTACAAGCCTGCAAAGTTAAAAATATAATTATAAAAGTAGCATGTAAGGTTCACATGCTTTATTTAAATAAAGCTATATTTTATATAAAAATCTTTATATAAATAAAAGCTATAATAAAACCAGGCATGTATTTTTTTATATACCCTAACTAGGTAAGCCCTTTACTTACCAAGCTAAATTTTATACTAATAATGTGAGGCGCTTTTATATACTGCGCTGAGCTTAGGAGAACGTGAATTACCGCAATAGGAAAGCGTTGTGTATTTATAGTAGGAACTAATTACTAATTCTTTAAGTTAGAGTTTTAAGTTAAACTTTATATTTTATATATTATATAACTAACCACCGCCTTGGCGCGCGGTTAAATTAGTATTAAAATTTTTTTATTAAGTAGCCTTAGGCCGCTAGATTATATTATTATAATATTATATAATTATAATACCATAATAATAATAATAATACTTTTTTTTTTTAAGTAATCGCGCCCTTGCAATCCATAAATTTATATTTTTTTTTATAAAAAGTAATTTAAATTATAAATTTTATTAAGCGCTATAAAATAAGCTATTTTTAGGTTTATAAAGTATTATAGTTTATATATAATTTATATTTAAAATTAAGGGTAAAAAATTAATTTAATTACCTTATTTTATTATTAAGTTTAAATATAATATTACTGCCTGCGGTAGCTAAATATAGTATTTTAGTTTTAATATTAAAGCACCCTTGTAATCTTTTTTTCTTTTTTTTTTTAAATTTTTTTAATATTTAAAGCAAGATGGCTCCTGTAAGTATACACCTTTTTTATTATATTTTTATTACTTTTTAATTATTTAATTATATTTTTAAAGTTAAAATATTTTATATTTACTTTTTTTTATGCTTTTTAAGCATGGTATTATTTATTTTAGTAATATTAACCACATGTTAATATTATTAGGCCTGTATATTTTATTTTATTTTATACTTAATTTTTATAATAAGGCTTTAAGTTTTAAATGGCTAAATCTCCTTATTTTTATGCTTTTTTTAATACTTTTAGTAGTTATTTATAATATATAGTTATTTTATTTTAGCTATTAACGTGTTACCGTGTTAGCCTTTTATTTATTTTTTTTTTTATTTTATTATATATTTACCTTTTTAATTTAGTTAATAAGCTTCTTGCATTTAATTCTTCTTATTTTTATATTTTTAAAATTATTTTTAGCAGCTAAATTAAACATGGTTTACCTTTATTATAGCCTTTATTATATTATATATTTTTAACCTTATTTTATTTTTTAAGGTCTTTCATGTTTGCCCTTTACTTTATATTTTTTTTACTTTAATATTTAATATAATCTTATGTTGCGCTTTAGGTATTATTATTAATAATTATTTAGCTTATTATAATATTTTATTTTATATTTTTTTATTATAATAGTTAAGCCTTAATTTTAGCCTTTACTTTTTATTTTACCCTTAATATATAAGGATTATATTTCCCTGCCTATGCTTTATAATATTAATTACTAATATATTTTTTAAAATTATTTATTTTTATCACGCTCGCGCTGCCGCCCCTGCTATTAACTTTATTATTATTATTTTTTTTATATTTTTAATATAACTTTTAGCCCTAGCCCTGGCTCCCTTAGTGCCTGCCCTAGCCCCCCTTACTTTATTACCCCTTAATTTATTTTAGGCTTATTATTTTTAATACATGCTTTTTATTACCTAAAAAATTAATTACTATTTTTATGCGTGGGTAATAATCTAGTATTTTAAATATATTAAGCCCGCGGGTAAAAAATATAATTACTATAAAAATAACCATAGGACCCTGGCGGAGTATATTATATTTAATATAATTATAATTTAGCTAAAATTATTTTAGGTTTTAGGCCTATATAATATTATATATGTTAATAATAATAATTTATAAAAAAATATAAATATTATAGTATTAAAAAAAGCCTATAATATTTTTTTTATAATTATTTAGGCCACTGTAACTATAGGTATAGTTACCCTTTTTATTAATTTAATTATATTAATATTTAGTTTAAAATTTTTTTTAATTAGTGCCTGTGTGGTTTGTAATAATATTATTACTTGTAAGTTATAATTATACTTTACTAATATTATTTATATTAATACTATATATAGTTTTTATTTATGCCTTTAGGCTATTTACCACCACTACCTTAATAGCTACCTTTACCCTTTATACTAGCGTGGCTTTAGCCGCTTATTATATATTTATATATTTAATTTACCTTATATTATATTACTAACTTTATTATAAATTTATATTTTTTTTAATTTAGTATTTATTACGCTACGGTGCTATTTAAGGTTATTATTTAGTTAGCTTTTATATTAGGGGTTAGTGTTAGTGCCCTACTAGGTATTATTTTTATATTAGGTATTTAAGGTTTTGCGCGCCGCGCCGCCTAGGTACTTATTTAAGTTTTATTTTTTATTTTATTTTATTTTTTATTTTATTTTATTTTTTTTTTTGCTAAAGGCCCTGCGGGCGCCGCTAATTAATAAAAATAAAACATGCTTTTTTTTTTATAATTACTTATAGCTTGTAAAAAGTAAACTTCTAAGTATACCTTTTTTTACCCTTTATAATTTATTTTTATAAGATTACTTAAACTTATTAAGTGCTATAGTTTTAGCTATATAGGCCTTTAGCTCTTATATATTATTTTTTATGTTATTTTAACCTTATTATTTTATAAGGTATTATACCTTGCTTTTATATTTATAAATATTAAAAATCTTTTTAATAAAGTATTTTTTTTACTATTTACTAGTATAGGACTAATATTTAGCGCTTAAAATAAATTACCTTAGTAAGGTTTTAAAAGTATAATATAAAAAATATTATATAACTAGTATATATTTAGTAGGAGCAGCAGCTTATATAATTACCTTTTTTATTTTATAATTATTAAAAATAGGCTAATAAGTATTTTACTTAATTTATAGTTTAGCCTTGTAAACTTAATATTTTTTATATATAATATAATATAGTTATTAACTTTAAAATTTATTTTTTTATACTTTTTATTATACTACATGGCTATTACCTTTTTTAATTTTTATAATTACTTTTTTAGCTTTACATAAATTTTTTTAAATTTTATAGCTTTTTAAAGTTTAATATTTAATACATGCTCTGGTCCCTTAATATTAATATATATAATAGCTTTTAGGTTTATAAGGGCCTTAGTAAGTGTGTAACCTATAAATTATTTATATATATTATTATTTATAAATTACGTTATTTTAATTTAGTATAACTAATTATTTTAATACTAGTTAATATAGGCATAAAAATAATGCTTAAAAACTTAATTTTACCTCTTAGTTTAGCTATTTATTTACGGGTAATATATAATAAATAGTTTTTATTTTACACCTAGGTAGTGGCTTAGCGTGGCCTAAAATATATTAATAAAAAAAACTTTTATAATTACTAACCATGTTTTTTAGTATATTAATAAAGCAAAAAATGTTATTTATAAGGGTATTTATAAGTTATTTTATGTTAATACTTTTTAAGCAAGAAATATATTATATAAATTTAGTATATATTTTAACTACCACTAAAATAATATTATATACATACTTATTATACTTTGTGGGTGGTAATTTAGTAATAAAATTTATGCTAATTTATTTTACAGGCACTTTTGGTAAATTTAGTAATTTTAAAAGTTTATATAATTTATATTTATAAACCGTAATTTATTAGTATTTATTATATTTTTTAACATGCTTTTTAATATATTTGGTTATATTTAGCTAGTAGTACCTTTATAAAATATTTATAATAATAATATTAATACCTTAGTGTCCGCCTTGGGGTTTATTATAATTTACTTTTATAATTTTTTTATATAGTACCACTAACTTTAGTATATAAATTTAATTTTTAAAATATAATAAACTATTATTTATTATTTTTTAATACTTAAAATTCTTTGCATGTTTTAAATTTATAAGATTATTTTTTATTTTCTTAAACTTTTTATTATAATCTTGGGCTACTTATAGTAGTTTTTTAATACTTAATTATAATTTATTTACATGCTGGTTTTTGTTAACCATAACTACTTATATATTAATTTATAACTTAAATTTAGGGTGTAGTGGTATTTAGTTATTTAATTACTTTTATAATTTATAAAAAACTGTTCTACCTATAGCTTTTTTTTTTTTTTAGGGATATAATCTACTTTTTTACTTAAAGTATTTATTAGGTTTTTTGCCCCTGGATAGTACTTAATAATAAAGTTAAAAATTATAAGCTTCTTAGCCTATTACACTTGTTTTTATATTAAATCCTTGGTTATTATAAACTATTATAAATTATTATGGTTTATAAGCACCTTAATAAGGAACTTGTTTTTTTTAAGGTAGTATTTTTAAACTTGGAAGTATTTTATAATTACAAGCATTTTAAAGTTATAGGTTTTATAATAGGTTTTTATATTTTTTAATTTATAAGACTAAAAGGTAATAAAATATTATTATATATTTTTTACTAGTTAAAATAATATTTTAATAATAATATACCCCAAGGTATTGGTTTATAACTACATATATAATTTTAAATTAAAGTATTTTAATAAGGGCCACTCCGTGAACCTTAGGCATAGTATATTAAATACCTTTAATACTTTTTTTTTAATAGGTATTTTATAACCATGTTAATTTTTATAAGGTTAAACAGCGCTACTATAACTTAGCTATAGTTTTTAATAAATTTTTAGTAAAAATTATAAAATCCTAAAAAAAATACTATTTTTTTTATATTTTTTAGCATTGGCTATTCTGTAATAGTTTAAACCCTTTTTAATTTTATTTTAATTTTATTAGTAATTATAATAAAGCCTAAAAAGTTAATTTTTTTAATATAAAATAAGTATTTACTAACTTTTGTATATAGCTTAAAATTACATAATTTCTTAAAAATTATTTACACATGTTATTTATATTTCTTTTTATTTTTTAAAAAGATAATAATATTATTTAAGTAAGTAATATAAATTATATTAATTAGCCTAGCTAGGGCATGGTTTATATAAAATTAAAATATTACTAGTGTATTTACTAATTTAAAAAGTATAATTTAGTATTTATAAAGCCTAAAGCGTGTTTTAAACACTATTTTTTACTTATTTTTTTTATAAATTTAGAGCCTGTGGTATATATTATATAAATTAAGCTATATAAAAATCTTTTTTATTTTTAAATAATTAAAAATTATGTTAAGTAATAATAAAGGGTATATATTTTTAATTATAATAGTATTTAGGCCTTGGTAATTAATATAAAAATATAGGTTATTATTTTTTTTTAGTATAAATAATACTAGAGCTCCCGCAGGGCTTTTTAATAAATATATTTAATTTTTTTTAGGGCTTTTTTAATATATTCACGTAAGACCTTAAGCTTTTTTAAAAATAATAAATAAATATACTTGCTTAAAGGCTTAGTACTAGGTTATAACTTAATTATATAATTATATAAGTAGTAAAATATAAGAATATTTGCCTTTATTTTAAAAAATATATTTATGTATTTATAGTATTATTTAAGTAGCAGGATTTTTTTAATTTTTACCTTATTAAGGTATATTATAACATGGTCTCCTTGCTTAAAAATTTATATTAAAAGTACTTTAACTTTTGTAGTAATTTTTATAGTATATTTTTATATTATTATTATATATTACAAGTATTTAAAATTATATTTTACTTTTTAATTATATATTTAATTACTAGTATACTAGTTTAAAATAGGTATTATGGCTAAAAGCCACGGGAACCCTAAAATTATATTATAACTATTAATATTAATAGTTTTAAAGTTTTACTAATAATATTATATATTACGCGTAAAATCTCTGGTATAAACTATAAGTATATATTTTTTATAAAATATTATTATATAGCTATTAATTATATATACTTTATAAGCTAATTTTTTATTTTATATAAGGTAAGACTTTGCCTAGTACTAGTTTATAAAATTTACTTTTATTTTAAAGTTAATAAGAACTTTTATATATTATTATTTTTTATTTTTTTTTTTATTTTTACCTAAATTACCCAGGCCCGCGGTGTACTTTTTTATTTTATATAAATCTTTAAAGCTTGTACTATGTAAAGCTTTAGGGTTTTATATTTTTTATATTATTAAATTTACTTAAGGGTTACTATTATAAAAGCGCTTTTTTTTTTTAACCTCCGCCTGGTAACTAGTAATATTATTTAAAATACCTAGTGTAATTATAGTTTAGGTATTTACCTAGGTATAGCTTTTTTATAAATAAGTAATTACTTAAATTACTAGGTTATTTTATGCTAGTGTTTACTTTTACACCTTTTTTAAAGGTAAATAGCACTTTAACTTTTATTATTAATAACCTAGTATATATTTAATTTAAAAATTCTTATTTTTTTTTATAATAGTTTTTTTTTATCCAGGCATGTTATTTTTAATACTAGTTAAATATAATACGTAGTTTTTATAGTATTTTAGTTCTTAGTATTTATAAATAAGGAATTTTTTTTATATATTTTTTAGGATTTTTTAATATAGGTGCCCTTTACGCTGGTTATCCTTATATTTATAAAATAAGTATTTTTTAATTTAATTTAGTAATTATATAAATTGCTTAATAATTTACTATAATTACTATTTTATATTACCTTATTTAATAAGTAAATTATTAATAAGCACTGTTTTATTATTAATTATTTTAACTAAAATATTAAGAAATTTTTTTTAGGTAAATATAGGTTTTACCTTATAAATATTAAACTATTTATATTAGCGGTCTTTTACTAAAAATTTAATAAACTAAGATATTTTATAACTATTATTAAAATAATAGGTTAAAAAGGTTTTAAAGTATGTTTTTATATTTAATTTTTAATTATTAAATTCCTTAATATTATTTGCTTAATATAATTTTATAAATAATAATTTTTTTAAAAAATCCTTTTTAAGGCGCGCAGCTACTATTATAATTAATTTTATAATAGTTTTTTTAAGATTTATAAGGGTATTAAAGTCTATTTAATAGGAAATTATTAATTATTTAATAAATTAAATAAGGGTATTATATATTTATTAATTAGCTTTAATTATTATAATTTACTAGCGTGCCTTTTTAATTTAGGCATGGATTTATTAATATTTTTTTTTTTTATGGTGTTCTTGTTCCTGTAATTCCTTTTTTTTTACTAAAATTATATTTAATATTACCTATAGTTTCTTGGTAGTTTTTTTATTACTTTTATTTTTATATTCCTAAGTAAATATTTTATATTTTAATATTTTTTATATAATTTAGTTTTTATTTACAGGGGTGCCCTAAGGTTTTTTTAGTTAAAAGTTTATAAATTTTTTTTTAGGCATGTTAGTTAGTTATTAAGTTAGGATTTATAATTACTTTTTTAAAGCTTTATTTACTAGCCCCTAAAATTAAGTTTACTACTTAGCTATTATATAAAATAGGTTTTTTCTTAAAAAAAAGAGTAATTAAAACTATAAGGCGCTTTTATATACTATACTAAGCTTAAAAAAATATAAATTACTATAATAAAAAAGTGTTATATATTTATAGTAAAAACTAATTACTAATTTTTTAAGTTAAAATTTTAAGTTAAACTTAATATTTTATATATTATATAATTAACCGCCGCCTTAGCGCGTGGTTAGATTAGTGCTAAAGTTTCTTTATTAGGTGGCCTCAGGCCGCCGGATTGCGTTATTGCAACACTGCGCAGTTACAACACCATAGTGGTGATAACAAATAAACCTTTAAATAGCTTTACAAATACAGGTACTTTAATTTATATATAATTTTTTATAAAAAATAAAGTACTAGCATGTTAATAGCCTTACTAACATATTAATAACCTTATTTTTAGTTAAATACCACGTGGATAGACCTTTAAATAGCTTTATAAATATAGGTACTTTAAATTATATATAATTTTTTATAAAAAACCAAGTACTAGCATGTTAATAACCTTATTAACATGTTAATAACCTTACTAATATGCTAACAGCCTTATTTTTAGCTAAACACCATGTAAATAGATTTTTAAATAGCTTTATAAATATAGGTACTTTAAATTATATATAATTTTTTATAAAAAATTAAGTACTAGTATATTAACAGCCTTATTAACATGCTAATAGCCTTACTAATATATTAATAGCCTTATTTTTAGCTAAACACCACGCGAATAGACCTCCAAATAGCTTTATAAATATAAGTACTTTAAATTATATATAATTTTTTATAAAAAACCAAGTACTAGCATGTTAATAGCCTTACTAATATATTAATAGCCTTATTTTTAGCTAAACACCACGTGGATAAACCTCTAAATAGCTTTATAAATATAAGTACTTTAAATTATATATAATTCCCTATAAAAATTTAAGTACTAGTGCGTTAGCAGCCTTATTTTTAGCCTAATATTTTATAAATAAACTAAAAAGCTTTATAAATATAAATACTTTAATTTATATATAATTTCCTATAAAAATTTAAGTACCAGCGTGTTAAAGCTTTGCTGCAAATTTAATACTAAGCTATAGTTAAAAAACGTGTTTACTATGCCTTAAAATAACTTTAAAATAAGTTCTTAAAGGTCTTTTTTATTAAGTTTACTAATAAGGTACGGGTATATTAATTTATATAAGGTTTTTTATATAAATTAATATACCTGTACCTTATTATATAACTTAGTAATTTTAAAGTATATTTTGCAAAGGCCTTTAATACTTTATAAAAGTATTATTATAGTTTATATATATATTATTATATAAATGCGAATATAGTCCCTTTTAGGCATGGTGGCCCTTGGAGCCGGTGGGTCTGTCGCCAGAATACGCGCTCCCATAATAGATGACTCCAGGCTCCAGATTCAGAGCCCTGAGTCCCTGACTAGACTGCCGCGGACAATGGAAATCAGGCTAAGGAAGGGGCGGCCGCAGCTCGTATAATCCCGGCAGCGTGGCATTAACTTATTCGGGTATTGAGTTCGTCGCCCAGGCTCGTCCCCGTTTGTTTCAGCATTCTGAAGCCCAGGTTCCAGCCTTGTCCAGGATTCCAGCCCCAGGGCTCGCGCCGTCGAAGTTTCATGAATGATTGGCAATAATATGCTAATCATCATAACTGATATTAATATAATGATTTCTAATCGGCTGCCTAGTGTCGGGTCGGGGTCGGACTCGGACTCTACGCTCGCGTTCGCGTCCGCGCACGAGGGTGTGATACTAATAGCCTATTGCTGTGCCTATTGCTGTGCTGTAAACTGCGGCAGGGGTTTCGCTTGGGAACGCGAACGCCAACGCGATGCTGCGCCTCGGGCGTGCCGTAACGCATCTTGCCCTATGCGAATACTTTGCAGTATACGTTTACGGAGTACGGAGTTCTGTGCCCAGGTGCAGCTGGCGCTGTCAAATACCTAACTGGGCGATTGTGCAGCATCTCAGGCTGACGAGCTTGCGAACGCGCATACTTCTCCCTGATCACAGCCACAGACGTCAAGCCCGAGCTCGCAGATCAGTCACGTAGGTAGAAATTAGGTGCTGAGCTGAGAAGAGTAATCAATAATGACAGGTAGACTACTCCGTAGGCTAGTTCCAGACCCCAACCTTGAGGCTCGGAGGAAGCCAGCCGGTCAAGAGACCAAGGCTTATCAAGCCATGGCGCGAGGCGTGGATTCATGAATAACAATCACAATTGAAAGCGTGGGAGTCTGATCGGCAAGCCCCAAACATTCCGGCTCCGTCTGGGCCTCTGCCCTTGAATTTGTGTCGGAGTAGTATTGCGGAACGGAGCTTTGAATTATGCCGTTTAGATGAATTGTTGATCAATAATGATCGGTCATTTGATCGCGCGTCCAGGATGGCCTCTGTCAAAGAATGGAAATGGACGCTGGGGCCGAACGGGGCCGGCGAAACCCGAGCTTTGTTTGGAGGGTTGTGACTTGCTGGCTCGTATAATCCGAGGAACCCGATGGACGGGGGGAGAAACAGAGATTAAGCACGGTGGATGGAAGTGATCACCCGTCAGCCAGCCTGAAGATTATGGCTTACTTCAGCCCACACTGACGGAATTATCTTGCGAGCGCCGAGCTGGACCCCCTTTCCCATCGCCAAGGTCATGGAGATCGCCCTTCGACTATCATGTCAAAAAGATGCTAGATTTCAGACACCAGACACCAGACTCCAGGTCAGGGCCCAGGCACACAGCGACGTGTTGTCTGCCTTTCGTGAATGAATGGACAGTGGACACGGCTCAGACCGGACTGTGCTCCGCAGCATAATACGCACGCATCGCGGGGGAAGGTTGGGCCAAGAATGTCCATAGCCTATTCCGTACCAAGTACAGCCATCAAGGGGGTAAAGACCAATTGTTGGCGTGATAATGCGAGCGTCCCAGTAACAAGTGAGCCTCAGCCTCGTGGGACCAACAGAGGATTTGCCCGGCTGCCCAGCGATAATCGCTTTATCTAGCTTGGTTAAGTTTGATCTTGCGTCAATAATGGCTGCTAATTGTGTCTGTGCTAACGGAACTGCCACGGCTATGAAACCTACTACCACAAGGGCGATGGTACTTTTGCAAGTCCTAGCCTGATGGGCCATGGCCAAAATCCTGCACCAAGGCGGCGACAGAGGTTCAAAACACAACGCACATTGTTTATAATAAACAGTCCAGTGTTGAGAAATGTCTTTTAATTGTACTGGGCCTGCCTTTTCAAACTTGTATTGGCTGTACTGTTCATACCATTGCCCAAGGCTTGTTGAGCATGGCCGGGCTTCTTTGTCGCAGATGGACACAATCTATAGAAAGTAGCACACAGTGGTCTTGAGATTAGTGCAAATTTATATTTCATCATCCTCGCGCAGCAACCCTTGACCTCGAGATCAAATTCCTTGCGTTAATATATTTGCAACTCCAAGACTGATAGATGGCAGTATGGAACAACACTTCACCAGATACAATCTTGCTGGTGCTGCCCAAAACTGCAACAAGTATGAAAGACTTCCTTGTTCACTGAAACAAAGCTTCAAAAGAAGTTTACAACAGTATGCCCATTCTCGTCCGGTTAAACGAGTCAAGGACTCGATTATGATATCAGCAACCGCTGTTAGAGACGTGTGAAAGTTTGGACGAAGTTGGATTGTTGTCGAGCTTTGCCTTTGCCTCAGCTGGCACCTTCTCTATCCTGCTTGCGAGATCAAGTGTCTGATTCACGTCTTTCTGCATGTAGATTCTGGCTACTTGAACTCGAGCAACAACAAATACAGCTCAGTCAGCCATTGGCGATGATGTGCAACGCAGCGGGTATTGGGCAAATCAAGTAGGACGCCATGACATACGCCATGAGAGTTGCCAACCAAGCAGGGACTGTGCCTGTCTGCGCTCAATCTGCGCCAGCGTATCGTGTAACCTCGTCCAAGTCTCAATACAGCGATGCCCATGTATTGAGGTCAACTAGTGCTCTTGGGTCAGACGAGGGTAATGGGAAATGCAAGCACTTAATGCAGCAGGAGATGCTTTCTTGGGCGTGGGAACACCAGAAGATAGTGAAGGTTATTCTGGATGACAGGAGCCCGCGAATGTGCCCGTCTGCGTCTGGGAAGGTACTACTCACCTCGCCTCGGTAGGCTGTTCAGCTTCCTGATCAACATCAGACGGCTACGAGGATACTCATGTGAGGCGTAGTGGAAAGAACGGAGGGATAATCTGCCCCATGCATAATATACAACAATGGAAGATGTGACCAAAATCGCATATGGTTTACGTCCATGATATTTGCGCTCTGTGCCAGGTTTCTGCTCATGTATTGATTATGGTTAAAGTTGACGCAAGACGCCTCGATGCGGTTTGAAAGCACAAAACACTGGACTGGAGAAAGTAGCATGAAAAGAAAGGGGATGCAGAATAGAACTGTGTTCGTAGTTAACCTGCAAGGAAGAAAACGGTATGTAGACATGATGCAGTACTCGAAGCAACGAATGAATCACCCCTCCACCCCGTTTATGTTCATTTGATCTGGGTTGTACCGTCGCCGCCGCATCGGAGCCTTCTTCCGTTGAGCAATAGCTGAGTCAGCATTTTGCGCCTTGTCCTCTCCCATATCTGCGTCCCCGTCATCATCGTGATTTTGTAACGTCTTGAAGTAAGACATCTCGTCCAGCTCAAGGATATCTGCCGGCTTCATTCGCAACCACTTCATGCGTGGACCAGACCTCGATCGCTCTGAAACTCGGAAACCGTAGATGCGCGACTCGTACAATCTGCCTTCTCCCAGACCGGGGCAGAAGTTGACTGTCCGCATGCCATTGAGCTCTATCGGATACACAGGACGAGGTATGTCAGATGTGGCCTGGTTGCTCGTACCCGCTGAAGTAGTGGTCGTAGTTGTGGCAGTCGAGGGGAAAGAGGCTGAGCGCGTCGGTGAGAGAGTAGATAAGGGAGCATCGAAACGAGGTCCGATCTCCAGATCCGGGAACGTCATGAAGAATAAGCAACCGAATGTGGTGCCGAAGAAGGCACCATCAACCGAGTGGAAGCGGCTGTTGGGGGGCGTATAAAGATCCTGGCAACTTGGGCAGAAGAGTTTCACGGTCTCTTGGCCTGGCGTGTCGGAACGGCCCACGGGGAGCACTCTGCATCCATTACAGTACACTCGCGGGCAGACGCCGAAATGCTGCAGCTCGTACTTCTCCAGCATCTGCTGGATGCCGGGCCGTGAGGTAATGTACCGTTGGTGGATCAAACCGTAGAGCAGCTCTGCCGAGCTCTCAATCACACTCAAATCGCTTGCAACCCTCGTGTGCCTGCGTTCTCTTCGATAGCCGGGCGGTTTTTCATCACCGAGTATCTCGTCCTCGTCTTCGTCCTCGTCCTCGTCCTCCTCTTCATCTTCGTCCTCTTCCGGTTCCACGTCCAAAATCATCTCCAACGCTTCTTTGTACATCGGCACCTGGGACTGCAACCCAGTCAGGTTGAAGTCGTCTTCGATAAAGTCCTCTGAAACCTCCGCGAAAAACTCGTGGCCCATGAGCTGACAAAACGAGGAGATCCATGACTCCGGGGCGCCATCGGACGACGACATATCGAAAGAGTCGGAAGGGACAGTTGAGGACGGTGTTGATTCAGACAGTTGACTCAGATCCAGCCTATCGAGGCCGTCGGCCAACGCCGAGCCTACTTCTCTCGACACGGTGCTGGAATTCAATCAGAAAATCGACAAATCAAGCCGAGTAGCGCTCCGTGGGAGACCAGGAGACCAACAGCCTGTTTCCACGAGTCTCGAACTCCAGATTCTCCTCTACCCTAATCTAAGCAGGGAAGATCGAGATGCAAGAGAGCAAGAAGAAGTCTGATAGAAGAGAGCGGAGAAAATGATCGCGGGCCAGGCTTGGTGCGGTCAGAAGAGTGATGGTGTCCTCCTGATAAGCCGAGGGGTCATGTCAATGTGCGGGACCGGTGCTGTTGTGCGATGGCTGAGCGTTGACGCGATACTCCGCTAAACTACCTCAGAACTAAGCACTGATCGAAAATCCACACAAAGAGAAGCCCGGAGATACAACTTCTTCAATTCCGGGTATCTAACGGAAGGGCGCGATAGACGTGTGTTGAGGGGTGAATTTTTTCGTTGCGGGTTGGTGAGGCGATCGATCGACGGAGGTTGGACGGACCTCCGAATTAGCCTCGTGGGGCGGTGGGCAACGTTGAGTGTGACACGATAATGTCAAAGGAGATGCAAGAGTGTCGCCTAATTGGGACATGGACGAGATTAGGAAGACTGATTACTCAAATTGCCATCAGAGATGTGTTGCTGAGGAGTGAATGAGCAGCTGAGACACTACCAGAGGGCAAGGAGCAAGAGGCTGGTCGATCACGTGATATTATATGCCTCGGGCTCGATTGCTGCCTGACAGTACTACGAACTATACAGCCTGAGCGAATAAGTTGCGAAAAATGGGTATCTTGCCAAAACACAGTACAAGTAGCATCAGTCGTAGTAGATCAGAAAAGGTCGCGTATCACGCGTGCAAATTCCCCTTCGTCACCCAGCACGCCTGACAGTCCTTCTCCAGTATTCTGAAGCTCACCTTCGTGACCGATAAAACCATTCATCCCATCGGCTGTGGTCGGGCCCATAAAGTTTCCAAAGCCCCCCACAGCCTCAAACAGCGCTGTGAGCTCATGGCTCATCTGTAGCCCATTCAAAGGGCTATTGCCCAGTTCACCCACCCCATTCAAAGTCCCGTAAACTGACAGATCTTCCATTGGATGGCCAGCCAAGCCAGCCATTGCAACAGCCGCCGATGAGTGCGGGTCATTAACGTCTGGTCCATAAGGCCGCGCAAGAACGCCCAGTCTCTCGCCAATTTGTCTGAGGCCTTTGATTGTCTTCCATAGGCGTTTCGATACATATGACTTTGTGCTGAATCCGTTGACAAGATCTAGCGCCAAGTAGAACTCGTCCCGTACCTGGCGATTAAACTCATTTGGTGCATGACAGACGGCCAGGAACAGAACAGCCAAGGCGGCAACGAGGAAGTAATTGAAGGTAATCTGTTGTGTGCGGTATATATCGGAGGTTTGATTTAGTCTGGTGAGAATACGAACCGTGTCCTTAGCGACATCCACTACCGTCTGAGCATGTCCCTTATCTTCGGCAATACTAGCAGCTGAATGCAGAACTGGCCGATAGATCAGAGTCCGCAGTTGATTCATACGCAGATACAACAGTATGCGCAACCTTCGAATGCCTCGGCTTGCCGTTTCACCCTGCCTCGGGGATTCGGCCGGATAAAACTTGAGAGAATCCGGGATCTGCTTATACCACTGAAGGACCTGATAGTCCAAGTATCCGATCTCATCTCGACGTATGTCTGTTGCTCCATCTGAGCCCAAGCCGGAGTACCAAACCTTCGAGCTGATGCGATTATACGTGATCATGCAACGCAAGTACTGTAATGATGGATCCTATGATCTATAAGTAAAGCGACTGAGGAAGGTTGAGATATCTTACCGGTTCCATTTGGTCTATATCCTCATCGTGGATTGAGAACGGCAACCCCGTACCAAAACTCCACCGTCGGTCCAAAGAGTAAATCGACCAGAATATTCTGACGATCTCTGGCCACTGTGCTTCATCAGGGAAGTACTTGGCCAGCGCGTCCCTTCTATGTAGTCCCATCTCAAGGCACATGCGGGAGGCCACACCGATGATCCGATAGGCCAAGGCATCCTCGTCCGTATGAAAGTGATATGTTGCCTGTTCAATCAGTGGGAGTCTATACAGTAAGATAAATTATACTAACCATTAGTCCTAAGAGCTGAATAGTTTTGACGTCTAGCGTATCCCATATCTTGGACTCAACAACCGGCTTCACATTCATATATAGCCGTCGGCCGAGCTCGCTTCGCCCGCCACCTTCAACAATGAGGGTAGTAGCAAGGATGAGCTTGATCAAACTCGTGCTATCATCTTCAAGGCCATCTGCACCTGCCAGACCCCGGTGCATGAGTCCAGTTCGCATTGCCGCCTCCATAAAGGTATAAAGTAAAGTGACTTGCTGGATGACGTGATCGATGTCGACAAGTGGATACATGATACCAATCTCCTCCTCGTACACCCGACATAACCGTAACGCTTCGTCTTTCTTGATTGCCCAGATAGGGTCTTTTGACGGGTGCATGGGTTGACTAAGTGCTGCTACAGGAGGAGGTGACCCCGCCGGTGTAGCATGGGCTGTGGTCAGATCATCTGGTATGGCTTCTTCAACAGGCGCAATGCCCATATGTTGAAGGCTTGATCGAGCAACGTCAAAGTTGAATGCCGAGCTGGTAGGACCATGAAACCGAGCGTGCTTCAGGCGAGGCTTGCCTGTTGGAGGATGCATGGGCGTAAAGATGTGTGAGCCATCACGGGAGAAGTTGTCAAAGGATGGCGTATCAAAGCTGGTCCTTTGCGCGCGCAGTTCACTGATATTGCTGAAGAGGCTAGTTACTTGATCCTGCAGAGAGGAGATCTGATTTTTCATTGATCGAAACTCCCTATATGAGCCTCTTTGTTAGTTGCAGCGCCGTAATTAATGCTGAGAGAGCATACTCGGAGTCCTTGAAGTTGTTATTGCAACAGTTTGGTGCGTATCGGCCTGAGTTTGGTCAGCGGTTGGACCAAGCAATCATCTCGACGGGGACGAACATTCTAGCTTGAGATGGCCGCATCGGTTGCATGGCTGATTTCCATTACATTTGATCTTCCTTCGCTTGCATTCATTGCTAGAGACCTCTTAGCTAAAGCTGCAAAGGAGTTGAGGGGAGGGGCCATACCAGGCGATGGATATGTACCGATTTCTCTTTGAGCGCGTCTGCCCGGCCGGGGCTAATTCCGCCTTCCTCTTTGCACTGTCAACAGCCGGAGCGTCTGTTTGTTCTCCGGGAGAGGTCTGCGATCGGGTGGCATCGAGCTGGGGCGGTTCTGAGTCCATACTGCAGTCCAGCTCGGATGATTTGATCCGGGGGTGGCGTGTAGGAGGTCAAGAGAAAGTGCGGAGATATTCCACGGTTGGTTCAACTTGGTCTTGCTCGCAGCGGGGTAGGTCCGCTCCCCAGATCCACCCTGGTGCGTGCTCGCTCCGGATATAGCTCTGACATCTCGTTCCTTTCGGCTGCTCTAATAATAACAGCTGGGATATAACAAATTACTTTTAGACTCTAGCATGCGTAAGCTGCAATACGCTGGGCTCTATATACGACCCCAACTATCAAAGTGTGTCTGCCTTCTGCTAATATGTCTATGGACTATAGTCTATTCCGCGCGTTGACTAAATTGTAGTGTAGTATGTCTATAACTATATCTATGATGCATATGGAGACTAGGTCCCATATAGTAATATTGCTTTTTGGGGTCCGAAGAGGTCAGAAGTATGGACGCATATTCAGGGCTACTCCATGACATAGGTATACATTACCCACAGGACGAAATTGCATATTCTATTGATTAAAGTTGGAATCCGAGATTCATAACCATAATGCCCTGTTCTGCAATTAATTTACCAGCAGTCCAGCACGTCCCAGGACCCATGGACTTCTGAAGTTTTATGCTGCATGTGGAGATATGGGGTGTGCTGAAGCACGTGCCCTCAAACCCAACTCCGGATCGACCAACTTCAATTTGCCAATCTACCTCATTATTCCATCCCTTCAACGACTCGCAACAAGCACGCCGGCTGTCTAATGAAACTCCAGAGATGGCTTATCTTCGCTAATGCTCGGGTCCGAGCTCAATGGCCATCAGCAGTCATCTCCCATTCCAGTCAACTCAGAGGTCTCAATTCTTCCGCGCGTTCCCACTACAAGCACCTAGAGGTCCTCCAAGATGCCAACATAGACGCATTTCGCGAGGGATACTTTATCCCAGAGCAACCTGCCCTTCTTCCACGCCGATCCTTTGGCGACCTTCCCGCCTTTGAGCGGTGGTTTCACCACTCCACAACGGAGAACACCTCGCAGCTGAACACCGAATACCTGGCGGCGCACGGCGCAGAGGCTCTCGTTCCTCTGGAGCTCACGCAATCGCAGCAATCCGTATCGAACTCCGAAAATATAGAGAGCAGCGATCCAGAACTTAGCTTCCGCAAGTTCCACGCGCCGCTAAGTCTCTTCCTCCGATGGATCCGCGAGGCTGAATCTTCATCGCACGCCCAGTCTCGTCTATACCTGGCGCAATGCCAACTCCTTGACCTTCCGCAAGTCCTCCGCGACGATTTCCCAACGCCTCCAATAGTAGCGACAGCGGGGAAGGGCGATGTCTATGATACAAATATTTGGATCGGATATCCTCCAACCTACACGCCTCTGCACCGAGATCCGAACCCCAACTTGTTTGTCCAACTTGCCGGACACAAGACCGTGCGGCTGCTACCGCCGCGAGCCGGGCAGGTAGTTTTCTCGTATGTGCAAGGGCAGCTGGGCCGAAGCGGGGGTAGAGAGGCGGCTACTTTCCGGGGCGAGGAGATGATGCAGGGGCGGGAGAGGGCTTTGCTAGAACAAGCTGTTTGGAATAATGTGAAGAATGCATCCGGACAAGCCTACGAAGGGTTTGAGGCAGAGCTAGAGGCGGGCGATGGGCTATTCATCCCTAAAGGATGGTGGCATAGTATCAAGGGGATGGGTGAAAGCGTAACGGCCTCAGTAAGTTGTTTGTCTCGCGCAGTAGTAGCCATGCTGATATTGCCAGGTCAATTGGTGGTTCCGTTAGTCAGACCGATCATAGGCTGAACTATTACATATCGGAATCTGAGTTTATAGCCGTCCACATAACATCGCATCTGGTCTCTGCAGCAGCCATAAATAATATCAAAATTGTAAATCTGAAGTAGCTTTATAATAGAAGGTAAATTCCAACTTCTCAATAGCTCAGGTCTTGAGGCATCGTTCGCCATTCGTCTGTGCATGATTCTGCCCACTTCTAGAACGTCCAAGCTCCGGCCGACACCGCGGAGAAAATTCCAGAACAGCATCTTTCTCCATCTTGATCACCTGCATCATCCCAACCACGAGTTCGACCCAACACTCATCATATCCCCGAATTAAAGAAGCCATAACATGCGCATGTCCCGTGCAACAACCATCCTCAACCTCCTGCTAGGTCTCCGAACAGCGACAGCGACAACAACATCAACCTCACAAATAACTATCTCAAACACCCTAACGAAATCCCAATCTCCCGTATCACACCTCTTCGCTCAGTGCCACGCAACAAACCTCTACTCCTACGCAACTCTCGCGAAAACATCACACTACTACTCCACAATGTCCGCACAGCACTCCATCCCAGAACAACAATCACAACCCAAGAACCAGGAGCAAGATCAGAGCTTTGAAAAGAAACCCATCCTCGCACTCCCCGACGCATCCTTCGCTTCTGATACCACTCAACTCGATGTCAACGGTGATGGAGTGAAGTTAGACCACCTTGGCCCGCTAGTCGTTAACACAGATGGCACGCTTGCGCGGATCGCGAATTGGGCGCAGATGACGGAGATCGAGAGGCGGAATACGCTGAGGGTTCTGGGTAAGAGGAATAAGGAGCGGATGGACAAGTTGAAGGCTCAGGGGCAAGCTCTCGGTCAGACACAAGAAGGGGGGGAGGCGGATTAAGTGGGATATAGGTACCTGTTGCAAGGGTAATGGGGATGCTAGAGCGCGTGGATTATGAATTGTGATATGGTTATTGCAAGCAAGCGTGGTGACTTTACGAGACCTGTATATGATGAATACAATGGCTGGATGCATAGCGTTTATTCGTTATCGTAATCTACCATAAAGCTTTATGTTCTCGATGCTTGATATTGTTTGGGACGACATTAATTTTGGCAGTTTAACTGAACAGCCAGTCACCGAATCTTGAAAGGGGGTTGCTGCATATTGTTAGATGGCTGTAATCGAAAGCATTCGGGCAGGATCAACGCACCTTGCTGGCTCTGGTACATAGTTTCTTGTATACTCCTCAATCTCATCGACGCCCGTGACGAGATCGACTTCTTCCGGCTTCCGAAGAGAGGTCCGGTGGATGAGCTTCCAACCGATGTATATCACAGGAAAAACGCCGATCATCGTGTACGAGAACAGAAACGTTGGCACATTCCAGTTACCTGGCAAGAAGACCTCGTAGCCACCAACAAATGCCATGACCGTTGTCGACACCAGAGCAACGTACGCAACGTACGGCTGGCCTAAGCTTTTGTATGGAAGAGACTCGCGTGAAATGCCCTGCGCGATGATGGCTTTGCGGAAACGGGTATATGTAAATGTAATGACGGAGAAATTGATGAGTTGCGATGCGGTGACCTGCAGCCTTGTCAGGTTATTATCTCGTGCAGTCTCAGGATGGTCAACATACCAAGCTGATAATCCAGTTCAGTACTACTGATGCGCTGTTCGAAACTTGGAGGAAAGAGATGAGCCCAATCAGAAGCACAGCTATCACGCAGTATATGGGGACTCCGGATTTCGTGCACTTGGCGAACAGCCGCGGGGCTTTACCATCAAGGGCAAGCCCGTACAAGGTTCTGCTGCCGCAATAAACGTAGCTGTTGCCTGCACTAAATACCGCGAGAAGAATCATGGCGTTGACGATATGCGGCAGAACGGGAATACCGAGACGGTCCATTGCAATCACATACGGTGATGCTGCGGCTCCAGGTGCATCATTATCAAATGCATCGGACATGGCCTTGTCGTTGTAGGGGACAAGGATCCCCACGCAAAGCGCTCCAAGGACGAAGAATGCAGTGAGACGGTAGAACATCCCATTGTACGCCTTCGGTAGGTTTCCTCGGGGATTGACAGATTCACCAGCAGCCATGGAAATGTAATCCGGTCCTGCAATCGTAAAGCTGGCATTGATCAAGCAAGCGAGGAAACCCAGCCACCTTCCAAGGTCACCTTCCTTGTAGTGCTCCGCGAATGATCCGGGCTCGTTCCAGTACCTAAAGCCAAATCGATCGTTGATTGGATTGCCTCCCAGCATTGTTATGAACGTGAATATAATTAAGCCCACACTGAGTAGGACTTTACTAGAGGCGAGCCAGAACTCAGATTCTCCATACCATTTCACAGCGAAAACATTGAGAAACCTGGCAGGAGTTAGTATATAAAGAGTTTCCGCCTCGGAAGACGCACGCAAAGAGGACGAGTATAATAGCAAATATCGCTGCAAGAGGAATTGCGTTTGTCCAATAATGTATAAGCAAGCTGCATGCTGGATGGCGTTAGCCGTGCTCAGTTTGACCATTGGTAGAAATGAGTTACCCGTAACTTCCATAGGCACCATGGCGGCTTCAAAGACGAAGAAATTGTAACCAGCAGCGACTCCAAAGGCATCATCAACGTAGCGCCCAGCAAAACGGATAAAAGGGGACGAAATCGGCAAGTATGTGACCATCTCGGCCAGACCTAGTACGCGCGTTTTAGTAATTTAGCCCACATTGACGTTGCGTCCATCAGGTAGATCGAAGGCTGCAACTGGGTAATGGCGCATTGGGCAGATCTGCATCAGGCGCTTTGGGAGAAGTTATTGTTGCTGGCAGCGATGGAAGTTGGTTCATAGGAAGGGGGCTCCGTACAAACAGTTATACATAATATAACGGTGCACCTATAAGTAAGAAAAGTATAAGATTTTGAAGCCTTTATAGATGGCAGCAAAGCCATGCAAGCACAGTCAAGATAACGGCTAGTAGACCGCAAAACCACGACCCAGGAGGCTCGGATTGCTTCAAATCCGTTTCATTTCTGATCTCACAAGTAAATGTGCGCAACCCTAATGGGATGCTCCAGATGGGGACCGGATTGAGAGCAAGAAGTAACGCGAGGAGACTCACCATAATGTGTAAGCTATGAAGAGGCTCCCAGGACCACCTTTCGCCAACGTCTGTCCAATCTGGACATACAATGCAGTACCGATTGTACCACCGATGCCAATAAGTTGAACATGCCTAGGTTTGAGTCTCCGGTGTGTATGGTCATAGACCGGCTTCGACCCCTCCTCGATGGACTCCTCGCGGTTATCTATCACTGCGTCCTTTTCCGAGAATTCGCCCTGGTTCACGGTCCGTTTTGTCAAATTGCCAGTTGCTATATCGGAGCGATTGGCGGGTGATGATCCATAGGGTAGAGGCCCTGGTGGTGCGCTTGCCGGGTCCGATCTAGACATTGCTCGAGATCAGTAGATGCGGGGAAGTACTAATCGACGAGCTGATTTGAATAAGAATGGTACAAACAAAAGGAAGAAGGAGGATAATTGGAAGAAGACAGTTGGAGAAAGAGCCCAGAGAGAAAAAAAAAAAAAAAAAAAAAAAAAAAAAAAACAAAAAAAAAAAAAAAAAAAAAAAAAAGGGAAGCTAAGCACTTGAATAGATTGACAAGCGTGGGGAGGAAAAGTGGCAGGCGACACTGCGACAGCCATCACCGGAGCGTTACCGGTATCACCTCATAGAGCGTAGCTTACCGAAAAGAGCAAGGAAGCAGGCTGGCAGCCTGGCTAGCCGATTCCCCAGGTCGACTCAGCAAATAGAAACTTGTCGAGTGGTCATGGTTTTGTCCAGCATCCCCACTGTCAACTGGATCCTCCGTTGCGCCGAGGTTCATGGAATCGAAGAGGAAAGTGAAGATAACGGCAATCAATTCAGTACCGTATGTGCCAGACACTTGCGAGACAAGATAACCAGGATGGCATAGAATCGGGGGCCACTAAGGCCGACTTAGAATTAGAAAAAGCACATTGAGGGAATCGCCATGAGAATCTCCAGCTGCCAACATTCCGCATGCAGGCATAAATAGGTAAGGAGATAAGGAACATGCGGCAACCCAGCGAGATCATCCCAGGAGAAGTCGACTTTAAAAAAACGCAAAATGACACGCCCCAAGTCCACAACTTAACCATGCAGTAGCGCCGTGCTAATGTATCTCGCTTATTACCTCTCGTCGCCGTTCAAGTCCACCTACACCAAGCCCTGGCCCGAATGCACTGAGATCACCACATCCTGTCCTTAGTCTCAGTCCAGCATTTAGAGAACTGCATGAAGACCATGGCCGACATACCGAAGTCCTATGAATGCGCAGTATGAGCTCGACTTACTATCGCACAGCGGTTCTGCCAGTCCGGTGCGAAGAAACAGGCGTTGTCTTCGTAATGAAGATAATGAGAGAGCTCCGCTTCATTCTGATTCAGGCTGGGCTCATCTGAAGACTGATAGTCGGATTTATGTTCCGGGTCATCGCTCTCGCTGGCTGGTCTATCGGCAACGTGTCGGAGTTGTCGGGTGTCCGACTGCTGTGTTTGGCTGGAAGACATTCTTTTGTGAGAGGTAGGTAGGATGAATGTCTGCTCCCATCAGTCAGACCGGGGAAGCCGGTTCAAATACTGCTAGACATCTGTGGCAGCCGAGTATAAGCGTCTTTGGCAGAATGGTGGCTGACGTCAATCCCTCAATAGCTCCTGTTCTTAAAATGCCTGCACTGCATATAATATCTGTAGCGCTTGCACTGAAGAAGAAGAGAGAGCTTACGGACTGTCGGGGCGCAGCCTTGCCAACTCACAGTCAATCCCTCGACGGATCAACCTACGAGAATGATTTAGATCCGTGCTTTGAATACATACCTACAAGCTCACTGCAAATCTGTACGGCTGCAACAATGATCCGGGACTCCTAGTCAACCCCTCGACGGACCAACCTATGAGCAAATCCATAATTTGAATACAAATCCACTGCAAATCCGTACGGCTGCAAAAATGATCCGGATAGCTTCCCCATCTTTTCGGCCCCCGATGTGAACGTGAACTTCCCCTCCCCCACTTTCAAGCTTAACGTGCCCCGCGTCCAATTTTCTCAGGAACCCATTACCTATACATTAATTCCCTTTCCTCTCCCACCTCCGCACAAACTTCCTTCTCCCAACCCATCTCGATTATTTCCCTCCGTCGCAATGACTGGAACAGAGTCTGGTCGGTTCGCACCCAAGGTGCCCGTTCAGCTGGATCCACCAAAGGACGACCTCATCGCCCCAGAGGAGCTGGCAAAGTGTAACGGTTCGTTCTCCGCACCGACACAGCTTATGGAATTTCACGTCCACGGGGCTATGATTCCATGAAGCAAGTATATCAAGATATTGCAACTGACGCTTCTTTGTTTGGCTCAGGCACTGATCCCAGCCGCCCTACCTATGTCGCCATCAAGGGAATTGTTTTTGATGTGAGTCGCAACTCTGCCTATGGTCCCGAGGGGCAGTACAAGGGTGAGTCTCTTCCATCTCCAATCACCAAGAAGATTCCCAACAGATACTAACTTGTTGTCTTGCAGTGTTTGCTGGCAAAGATGCGTCCCGCGCCCTGGCCTGCTCGTCCTTGAAGCCTGAAGACTGCAAACCCGATTGGTACGACCTCCCGGACAAGGACAAGAAGGTGCTGGATGAATGGTTCACATTCTTCAGCAAGCGGTACAACATTGTGGGAAAGGTAAAGGATGCGACGAACTACTGAGGACTTTCTAGCCTAGCTATACTACACCTCTGCAAGTTCTTTCTATTCTCATACCCGTTCGTGACTTTCTGCTTGTTTGTTATGTTGCTTTAGCCTTGACGTCCTGTCTTCGTGCGCGTTGTACGCTATCAGACATGGAGGTCTAGTCTACCAACGTAATTCAGTGATCTGGCACGATCTTCTTTTGGCGCAAGCGTCAAATGGTGGTATTGGTATCATGTAAGGAACTAGCTAACTGTACATTCCCTCAGCATTAATTCAACAGGTGCTCATTCTATATGCAATGCAATTTTCCTGCCCGACTTATAGCGCTCGGGCTTCACTTGCGGGATTTCCGCTGCATCCTCTTCTTCGCGATAATCCGGTTACGCTTCGCAAGCTTGTTCTGCTCCTCTGTATCCTGACCCTTGTCGCCGTTCTCGGATCGCTTCCTCTTCTTTCCCTTGGAATCTGAGTCGCGGTCGTTCTTTTTGTCGTCCTTCTTGTCATGCTTCTTCGAGTTGCCCTTCTGAGGAGCCTCCTCGCTGTCCTTTTGATCCTTCTTCTTGAAATTGCGCACCCGCTCCTGCTGCTCACTCCTCCGCTTGACGACCTGTGCGTTCTCAATCGCAAACTCAACAATGAGCCTCTTCTTTCTGTCCTTCAACTCCTCGGAGACATTCTTCGGTGGGTTGATGGCATGCCCGTTCAACCACCGGAGACCCATAAGCGCATGTCGATGCGTGTAGTACTCAATGAAACCGTAACCTCTGCTTCGACCGGCACCGCTGTCTTCAGTAACTTTGCTTCCGTCGCGGCCTTCAAAAACAATCTTCGCCTGGCGGACAACACCGACACCCTTCTTCTTCCGCAGTTTCTCAGCCTCCCTCATCTCTTCAGACGCGCGATCCATTTCCTCCTTGGAGAGGGGCTGGCGCTTGCCTTCCTTGGCGTCCTTGGCGAACCCGACGATTCCTTCTCGGGCGAGCTGCTTGAGGTCTTTGGATGTGACGTGGCGGGGAATGTTGCGGACGGAGAGACGGGTGAGACTAAAGTGGAGGGAGGGGTTCTTGCGGATGAAATTCTGGCGCTGCTTGAAGCTGTCTTCGCGCATCTTGATTTCCGAGGGCGAGAGATTCTGGTAGAGGGATGAGCTGGGGGAGATGGTTCCTTCGTTAAGGAGGTACAGTCGGCGCTTGTCGGTGTCGCGGACTAGTCGCTTCGAGACACCTTCTTCCTGGAGCTGTGTGGCGCGGGACTTGCTCACGGCCCGGCTGATCTGGAGGACACGGCCGTCGATGGTGTAGCGACCTGTAGGATCGGCGTTTTCATTTTGCAGAACGGACTGCTTGATGATAGTGCCCTTCTTGCCCTTCTCTTTCTCTGCGGCAAGTGGGTCCTGATGTTTGGGAGCGTCTTGTACGCAGGCCTGCGCGTTCTCGGGCTTCCAGAAGCAGACGAAGCCCGTACCGCGGGGCCGTTCGGTTTCTGGATCGACGACGATACGGGCGTATCTGAGTGGTCCGAATTGGGTGAAGTGGTCGTAGAGTGATTCATCGTCGCATGTAAATGGTAAATTGCGGATGAAAATCGTGCATGCGTTTCTCTCGTCCTCCTTTTCTTCCTGCTCTTCTTCCTCTTCCTCTTCCTCTTCGTCTTCTTCGTTATCCTCGTCCTCATCATCATCCTCGCTCATGTCCTCATCAAGCTCGCCGTTATCCAAGCCAACACCTCCGTCTTCCATGTCCACATCGCTTGACTCTTCCTTGACCTCTGGTTCTTCCTGCTCCTCTTCCTTCCGCTGGTTCTCCCAAACCTCCTTCTCCACTGCCCAATCAACAGCCAACGTCCTCCCATCGACCTCCTTGCCGTTCACAGCCTCCAGGGCTTTTTCCGCGTTCTTCTTTCCCCTCAACACAACGAAACCAAAACCAGCCAACTGAGTCCCTTTCTTCGGAAGAGTGACGTATTTGACCTTACCAAAGCTTCGGAAGTGCAGCGCAAGGTCATCAGGAGTCTTGATACTCCATGGCAGGTTTCGCACAATCAGCTTCGGCGGCTGTGTATCGGCCTTCTGCTGCTCCCGCTGCTTCTTGCGCTCGAGCGCCGCAGCAGACGGGACGCTCTTTCCAGCAGCCTCATCGACAACACGCTGTCGAGGCTGCGCATATTCAACCTTGATTTTTTTCCCCTGGAACGTCGACCCGTTCAACTCTTCCAGCGCGGCCTTAGCATCCTCGACGTCGGCGAATGTCACGAAACCGTAACCCTTCGACTGCTTTGTAGCGGGGTCGATGACGACAACGGCATGCTTAATCACGTAGGACTGCGAAAAGTGTTCGGCGAGGCTCTCGGTCGTCGCTGAGGCGGGAAGCGATCGGATGAACAGTTCTCTGCGCGGTTTTGAGACGTTGTCTTCCTGGGATGTGACCTTGCTAGGTGAGGTCTCTGCAATTGCGCCGGTAGCCTCAGGGGGCTTTTCCGGGCTGCTTGAATCAGACATCTCTACTTGTCTGTAACTTTTTGTTTCAAGAGTTGTGTTTCGGAGCAAAAAATCGGCGGCAGAAAATTCCCATTGATTTTGATTGACCCACCAGTGCTGGGCGGTGAAGGTCGACCCCGATTAGATAACGCTCAATCGTCACCTTATTCAAACCCCGTGCGCTACTCTGTAAATATCAGGAGAAACAATGACCGAGGAATTTGGCGATGATGACGCATTTATACCAGTACTTAATGCCGAATCCAGCGGCTTGACTCGAAGCGCGGCAACATCCACCAACCAGTCTGGACCAACCGCAGCCAAAGTCCAGCAGCCGAAGCCGCAGGCCCTCGCAAGCAAATCCGGCCCCTCTGGGATCTTAGTATCAACGCGACAGAAAGGGAACCCAATATTGAATCATATCAAGTTCCAGCAGTGGGAGTATGCCGACATTCCAGCCGACTATGTCGTCGGGGCCACAACCTGTGCGCTCTTCCTTTCACTCAAATACCACCGACTCCATCCGGAGTACATCTATTCGCGGATAAAGCTCCTAGCGGGGAAATATCTCCTACGTGTGCTGTTGATCATTGTCGACATACCCAACCACGAAGATCCCCTCAAAGAGCTATCTAAGTCATCAATCATCAACAACCTTACTCTCGTCCTGTGTTGGTCCGCCCCAGAAGCGGCGCACTACCTTGAACTCTTCAAGTCGTGCGAACATTCGCAGCCCACCGCTATCCGCACGCAGCAGGCCCAGTCTTACAAGGACTCGCTGGTGGAGTTTGTCACCGCGCCCCGGAGCATCAACAAGTCCGACGCCGCCAGTCTTATATCCACTTTTGGAAGCTTGCAAAATGCAATCAATGCCCAGCCGGAGCAGATCAGCGCGGTGCCCGGATGGGGTGAGAAGAAGGTCAAGGCATGGTGCAATGCCGTGGGCGAGGATTTTCGCGTCGAAAAGGCCAAGAGAGCAACCGCTCCTAAACGGACTGTTCGGGACCTGGCTGCCTTGAGTACGAATGATGATGATGCCGTCATCTCTACTTCAACGGGTCCGTCTCGCGAACCCGAGAGTGAAAGCCTTTTTGTGGAGCAGGATGAGCCGTCGAGACCGCGGGTCAGTCGGGATGAAGAGATGGATGAAGGCATCGCGGCAGCACTGGCCAGGCTTCGAGAAAATGGCGGTTGACCAGTCGTCAGACGCGGAGAACAAGACATGGCTATCAAAGGTTTGCCCTCATTTATCGGGCTACTACGTTCCCAAAACCCAGTCCCGGTCTCGGTCCAGTCGCTGTCAACGCGAGACATGGCCTGGACTCTGCGACGCGGGCTGTGGTGGCCGGCCGAGTTACAACCTCGCCTCGCTGCTGGATTCTGAATCTACCGGACGTCTCCAGTATCTTTGGTGTAGGAAGCACATCGATTATAGTATGATCTGGACATATTTAGTCACGTGCCGGTGACACATTTGCGAAGAATTGGTTGGTTCGAGAGGTCCTGCTCGCACGCGGTGATATTCACGAGGATTCTGATGACCGACCATACAGTATAGTTGAGACCGGAAAATGTCTACAGCTCAAATGCTTAGATTCAACTACCTACAAAGTACACCTTAGGCATCCATTTGACACCACACGGTAGATTCAGCGCACCGCCGAAGCGCTACAATAGGGATCATACTGCCCAGACAATCTTGACACATTTGTATTACTACGCGGGAAAGTAAATAACAAACGCCGAGAATGAATTTGAAGGCTAAACTAGTTAAACAAGGTCTTCGGGCGGTTGGATGATCGACTCCGTAGCTAGGGCTAGCTAGCTTCGTGCATCGTGCAGCTGCCATTTGCATTCAAGCCCTATCTTCATCAGAATTAGGGCTACGCAGTAAGTATCTCAGGCACTCTCCCCTCGCCAAAATACCCAGTCATGCTATGTCAAGTGATTTAAGACCGAGGATAGGAGTACACTGTTAAATCTAACTCTGTTCTGACTCCGTGTCGGGTTCCCAGCGCTCGAAATTCGGCCTGCCTAGCCTAGCCTAGCCCTGACTACCGGGGCCTGGCCATGACATCAAATAACCACACTGGCTAGATCTACAGTACATTCTAGGGCATGCGTGGGCTCTGGAGCCCCCCTTAGCATTGGCTGGATAGCAAAGCCCTGAATTTGCCCCACTTTTATGCCAAGATCTCGACACTACTGTAAGTCCCGGTGCCATAACCGATTCGAGTCGGAGTATTTGGTAGAAAGGGCACTGCGCTGAGGGCAAAAAATCTTGTGTTGTATTAAGAACGGCATCTATTGACTGTTCTCGTCTCCTTTGGGAGGCCTTCGTAGCGGCCCGGCCCAGTGTCATACAAGATCAGGACTACTACCGACGCTGTGTAAAATCTCGTTCATTGATACCTCGCTTGTAGAACGTCACTATATAAATATGTATCAACCGAAACGCGCGCACACACAGCCCGCGCAGTTCGTAATAGCGACTTCTCATACGAAACACCAGCGGCGTACTTACGGTGTACCCGACAAAAGCTGGCCATCCATATATCGAGGGAAACCTTGATAGCCAAGCCAGAGCTCACCGGTGCCCGGTGGGCCACCAAGAATCTCCTTCTCGCGCATCTTAAGCTCATCGACGTCCCAGGCGGCGAAGACGATCTTGTCCTTAAGAAACTCTGCTTCCGGGGAGGCGATCCAGACAAGAAAGTCGGCGGGGAGTGAGACTGCGGAAAGGTCATCATTAGTCACTAGATACAGATACAAAGAAGGGATGGTTCGATACGTACTGTCATCATAGGCATATGGTAACTTGATCGTCTCGGCCAGCTTGGCAGACATGGCTGTCTCCAGGAGTCCAGGATGCACATTATGAAGACGGACCTGTGGGTTCTCAGCCGCAAAGGCCTGCAGAAGCTTAATGGCAGCCATCTTGCTGCTCACGTAGGCGCCCATTCCAGTGAAAGGCGGAAACAGGATCCCGGCCGTGGTGAGGTTGATAAACGTGACTGGCTTGTTCTCGTCGGGGCTAACAGTTTTGTTTGCCAGGACAACAGCCTGCGCTGTTACCAGCGTCCCGACGACGGTAGTCTTGTAGCCATCCAGGAAAGTATCCGGGTTGGCTTCCAGAAGGGGAACGACGGGGGCAAGGACGCCGGCGCAGTGGACAAGGACGTCGATGCCGCCGAATTCGGCGGCCGCGTTATTCATAGAGTTGCGGACGCTCGATGCATTGCAGAGCTCGGCCTCGTAGGTTTGAACCGGAACATCTGCGTAGTTGGCGCGGACAATTGTGGCGGTTTTGGCTAGGGCGTCGGCGCGTCGGCCCAGGAGGATAAGGGTTTGGGGGCCTGATGCTGCAAAGGACAAGGCTGTGGCCCGGCCGATGCCGCCGGATGCTCCAGTAATTAGCACAACCTTGCCTGCTGTGGAGAGGCCAGGCTGAGTCGGGTTGATGGCGGCATATGTGGCGGAGTGAGTGACCTTGGTGTAAGATGGTGCTGGCGCTGCCATGGTTCCACTGTTGGCTCTCGTTGACTCTATGATCTGGGTGTAGTATGTGTAGTGGGAGATTGAAAGTGTAGATAGTTCACAGATTGCTGTCTCTAAGATAGAATAGGAAGTACTTCAATATAGGTAGATAGCAGGAAGGGTGCAAGAGAGTGCAAAGTGCGAGAGCAACTGGAGACACGAGTGCGATCAGTCAAAAGTAGGTAAGACAAGGTTTAAATAGACAGACTGGCAGGCAGCTAGCCACTAGGCACTAGGCAGACATGTGGACTTCTTGATGTCTTTGTATACACTATACTGTGATCAGTGACCCAGTGCATCCGCATACTCTATTTGTTCCTGTTGGCGCCATGTGGAGTAGCCTGAACGCCAGTCCAAGGGGCCATTACCCAGTCCACCAGCTGTGACTCTGTGGGAAGAAGCACCAGGAAGAGATACACACATTACTGTTAGTCTGTTAATAGTGCCTTAAGAGGACAAAGATGCCTTGTCCTAGTGAAGCTAGGAAAAGCTAAGCATAGAGCCAGTCCTCTGATTGGCAGATCGTCTTTGCCAAGAAAGCTAATCGACGGTCGGAGATAAGCCGATCTGTGCCCCTAATTGCTATACGCAACAGCCAATCATGACTTCGCTGGAGTGGATATGCCCTGACTCAATCGACCCCAATCTTCAGCTAGCTCCAAGATAGTTAAGAATCGGAAGCTGATGAGTACAGCAGCTCGGCATCAAGAAGCAAACCCTTGGCGATCGTCCACCGTTAATTAGGAGAGCTTGTCTACGATACCTATAGCAGAGCACCTTACTTCCAAAAAAACTACGGGATGGAAAGCTTCGAACGGGTACTAAGATTGCGTTGTTGTTATATTGCGAATGACTATAGACTCTCTTGAACTGTTCTGTTAGTGCCATCATATCTAGGCTACCCAGCAAGAGTACTGTCAAATGGCCTGTAAATCTACCATACTAAGATGATACTAATTCTATGCAGAAGAGCCGCGCTAAAATCTGGCAAGGCTACTGATCAAATGTGCATGCTACGTAGGCTCATGGCAGTTAGGCAACATGCCAGGGCGAGTTTTTCATCACAATGAGATTTTTGGAAGCCGCTCGATTACCGCAGGAATCCTGCTCGGTAGTAGGTACACAAGCCCATCCCATGCCAGAACAAAGTGGGTATCGAAATCAGTTGACCTCTCTAGAAGAAAAGTACAAAAGATGCAACAAGGGACATGAAAGCGACGAAAAGAAAAAAAACATAACCGGGCTCATATGGCCAAATCAAAACAAGACAAGACTAGACGAAGAGACGAGACGAAATGAATGGTATCAAACGTGACGAAATAGTTTCGCAAAACACAAAGGTTACATACGGGTATGCTTCATGTATTCATATTTTGATTCATCAGATGTGCGATATGAGCATCCACAGCGTGATGGCGTTAACTAGATGAGATGTACGAAACCAGGTGGTGTGGCTAGGTACGCGTTTCGCATCCGATACGGCCAAGCAGTGCCTTGTGGTCGCTTCGGCGAGGTCGGGCGGAAGACCCGCTGGACCGACGCCATTCGGCACTCGAGACTTCCGCTGCGACGACGCTGCCGTTGGCGGGGCTCTTGGGTAGCGAATCCACTTCGTCGGACTCCTCCTCCTCTCCTTCATCATCGCTGCGAGTGTCTTCTGCGTTGCCGGTGCGGAGGACACCTACGGCCACGCGAATGACCATGCTAAACCAGATGATGGATAGCAACTGGAGTGCTAGTAGGGACGACAGGAAAATCCATTTAATCATGCGATTCATGCATATGGGGCCGTCGATGTCCAGGAAGGGGGAGATAAGGTGCATGTATCGGTCAGGGTATCCATCGGTTGAGATCAACTCCCCTGTGGCACCGGAGTAGCAGCCCCACGACATAACGTTGGGCACATCCTTGTAAATAGACCAGCAGAGTAGCGGGTACATTATGTGGCGAGAGATTGCCCAAACAACCATGAAAACTCCGAACGCGATGTTGCATGGCATCTCGCATCCGAGATACTTGAGGATTTTGGCAATCTATAGAGTTAGTGCCCTGTTTATTTTTATGAAAGGACGGTGACTTACCGGCAGTAGCAGGTCCACGATGTCCATCAAACTCAGCACCACATTGGAGACGTTATAGAAACCGTAGACGTACGCGGAAGTGAGGAGACAGCTGGTGATGAAATGGTGGGTCAACATCTGGTAGTGATCCTTTCTCCGCTCCTCGATGTTGATAACGAAGATCTGCTGGACCCAGAACGCAAGCTGCGCAAGCAGGTACCACTTCATCAAGCCAGAGACACCACGCGCAGGCCACTCAGCCCAGATAGCCTTAAAGTCCATCCAGTAATTAGACTGCGACCAAATGTACTGCCCACAGTTAGCTAGGCCATTACGAGCTGGCGTGAGCATCACAAACCATTCCGACGGTCCAAAAGGCGGCATAATACAAGCACATCCAGCCCTGCTCCGCGAGCCGGATCGACGCTTTCTTTCTCAATCCATGCGATTGCGCCCACGGCTGAAACACCCATTCCATCACAATGGCACGAATCGCGGTAAACGCAAAGACGGAGCTGATGACGAAGTAAATATCATCCCAGCCTTGGATGTAGACCCCCTGCGAGGGTTGGTAGTACGACAGCTGGAAAAAAGGCGTGGTATAGGGCGAAAGAGAAGGGTACAGATGGTGGACGGCCAATAGCATGGAGAGGGTTGTCAAAGATATTCCTAAACAAGTAAAGCCCCAATTAGCGCACTGCAGGCAAGCCAGCGTTGAAACTAAGAAGTATAGAGTTCAGAGGGCTCAAAATTCAAGCATACCGATCTGATTAGAGACCACCCATTGGCGGAAGGTGGTGTCCTTCACAGGACGGTGCGAAGAGGTCGTGGTAACACAGGCATTGAGCTCCGTGACTGACTGCGCAGGCGAAGTTGCGTCTTTAGCCATGATGTAAGATTAAGAAAAAAGGCTCCAGACACTGTGAGTGTAGAGAAGATGAATCGTGTCGTCGTGCAAGGGGATGTAACCGGTGCGGATCAACCAAGCAACCAAGACATCCAGAGTGCGAAACTGCAATTCTGTGAGGGGAAGATGTAGAAAACGAGCGTAGACGTGGTACCAGACCACTGTGCACGAGCTAGATCCCAATGCCTCTGGTGTTGAATTTGCTGGAGGAAAAGGTAGCTAACTGTCTAGGAGCGGCAGTGGTTGTTGAGGGAGAAAGCAACGTCCTTCCTTCTGTTTCAGGTTTGGCGGAGTCGACGAGACGAAACACGGGAGATTTGATTCAAGGGCGCTGTCTGCTGGAGCCTCGTGGGGAGGAAATTGATAGCACAGACAAAGCCCTAACAGGAGAGAGGAGGTGGCGACGGTGAATCCAGTGAAAGCAAAACAAATCAAGCAGAGTTCAGGAAGGGAGCCAGCTTTCTGGTTGTGTTCCTGGTACCACACCAACTCTACACTTAACACACTACTTGGCTCTCACAGGTACTGGCACTTCCTCACCGCCTTTATCCCTCCCCTCACGCTTTGTGGCCGGGCCAATGACAAGCGCTGCCCGCTTCACAGGCCCTCGCTAGAGGCTGTGGTCTTCCGGCCCCGCGGGTTGCGAGTTGCTGCAATCCGAGCTTCATCATTTGACCTCTGGACAAGACCCAAAACTTAATATTGGAATATATGTCTAACTACAGTGCTATCTAGGATCTATGAGCTCTCCCGCTCCAAACCGGCCGTCACCCCGTTGACATATTCCGCCGCACTGACTCCCAGCTTTGCCAGGTCGACTCCTCCTTGTCCCGCCATCGCCCGCGACATCGCCCGGACGACCTCCTCCTCTTCCCACACACCCGGCGGCCCTCCCACAGCCCCTCCCCCATCCATAGCAACGACCGTCTGCCAATATGCGTCATCCCGGTCCTTCAGCACCCGATCTCGCACGACCGCATTCCTCGTCACACTCGCAGCGTGCAACTTCGAGCTCGCCCCGGTGAGCGACGCCAGCGATGCCGCTACAACCTTATCCACCTCCTCCGCCTGACTCGGCGGCGTAAAGAACCACCTATTCGTAGCAGAAACGTAGATGAATCCGGCAAGGACAACATCAAAGCACGCCAGAAGCAGCGGCCGCAGGACAGCCATCCTCTGGAACAAAGCAGACGGCACCTCAATCCCATCGCGCACAGCCTCAGAGCCAGACTTGATAGGGTCATACATGAACACGACATAAGTGTCCACAGCGGCCAGGATCAACCCCGCAATTGTAAACTTATTCCGCCACCTGCCCGCTTCTCGTCCCGCAAACGAGGCCGACGTCGCAATACCCACCACGGCCATATGCAGAAGATGAGGAATCATAGCGTTGGCAGGGTAATAGAACAGCGCGTAGGTATTCGGGTTGTCAATCTTGCAGAACCGACACTCCGTCAGCGCGCGCTCTCCGAACCGTAGATAGATCTTGCGCGCCTCCTTCGACACGAGCTTCGACCGGAGCAGCGTATCCGCTTCCGTGAGGACCCCGCCATCCCGGAGACGCGCGAGCCGCGAAAATACTGTTTCCAGCGATGTGGTGAGCCGCGACCGCGTAAGGGCGAATATACTCGGGCTCGGGGCGAACGGGTTCGAAGGGAAGCTCAGGGTCAGGAAGACGAGGATCGAACAGAATAGGACGTTTAGAGCCCTGGAAGCGGCGGGCGGAAGAGGTCGGGGATTTGGCCGCGTCGATAGTTGGACTCGCATATAGCGAATAAAGTTTATGATTCGGGGGAGGATGATCGGGGCCAGGATGAACGCGAAGCTCTGGATGCTGGGACGGTGAGTTAGTATTGATTGTCTTGCCCCTGATGGATGGTGATGGGGTGTAGGGAGTAGAGGAAATCGAGTAGACTTACGCGCTCCAGGGAATGTTGATTTCTCCCATCTTCCTGGCTGTGGAGTGTGATCCAGGGCGTTCAATAGTTGGGAAAGGTAAGTTGGCTTGTACTGGCTGGGATCTTGATGCGCCAAGAGGCACGCTTAGCGGGTCTTGTTCGGCCACTGCTCGGAGTAGCTCCCAGATGGAATAGTATAATAGCCCTAAATAATAACCAAAAGGTGACTTTGATTTGAAACTGATATTCTTGATGCTCACTTGAAGTGTTGTATAATGCGTGAATAAGCGTGAAAATGCTCAAACAAGGCAAGATCATTCATTGTCCCATGAAACCAACCAAATATATACATCTGTTACTAACACCACCCATCTATTCCATTCAGCTTCCTAGAACCAGCACTAAAGACAACATCTTTCAGGTCATTCACTAATCTAACCCGGCGTCCAAGAGCTATTCTGAGGCCCCCCCGAGCTACCAAACAGATTCTGAATCATTAACCCACCAGCCGCATCTAAGAACTCCGCCCCGAACGATCCTTGGGTGTACCGGAAATTGTCCCCAAAGCCCTGCCCAAACGGATTATACAACGCCGAGTTCTCGCCCCAGGCAGATGGTGACCAAGGCAGACAAAAGGGTCCGGTTTGCGACAAGGAGAAGGGATCGAAACCTCCCTGAGAGGTTCGTTCATGGCCATGCTCTGTGGTAGAGTGCATGAGTTAGCTATGCGGTTATTTGGTAACAAGGGAGGAAATAACCTACCGAGGACCTTCTGGAGAACGGCCCTAGCTCGAAGAGCCATGTCGTGGGAAGACCCAAGACTCCCCAAGCAATCGACCGCACGCTGTATATGGTTCCTCCAAGAATCGGCAAGAGGATGGGTGGGCCCGTATACATAGCATGTGGCCTGGACAAAGCTTGCAGTTAGGAGCCAGCAGGTCGCATACCAGGTTAGACCTCGTTGGCGGTTATCGGTTGATTCAAGGAAGCCACATATCGAAGTTACGCACATATCCGCAGCTGCGAGACATGAGGCAATTGGACCGGCGGAGGTATCGAGCTCGGATTTAGACGTGATATTCTGGAAGAGGAACGGCCGGTTTATGACGATTCGAAGATGATATGACCTCCAGAGAACGACTTGCCTCGGAATATCGAATTTCGGATCAAGATAGACGTCCGTATTGAAATGAGAGGGGAGGTCGTTGTGCCAGGAGGAAATGCGCTGCTCCAAGTCCTGGGCTTTGGCCGGGGTCGGGAGATGGTGCGTTAATAGCTCGACTTGTATGGCATTTGCGATCTTGGCTAGTTTGACTTGTGCAATCAGACAGGACGTTATGGTTGGACCTGTCGAGCTTTCAGGTAGCTCCTCCATATCAACAGCTAGATCGTGATCGTCCACGTTAGCTGGAAGTCGAACATTGACACCGACAAGGGAAACTGCCGGGCGCCCTAGTATCAACTGAACGCCTGAGACGAAGATGAAGAGCGTCCACCACACTCGCCGCCGAACTTCCATTGTGAAGGGCGATGTGCTGGGCATCCCGAACTCGCGATGCAAGCCAATTGCCAGAGCCATACTGAAGCCGATACCGACTAAGATGAAGGCTGCGTTAGGCTTGTTTCGCTTCTGCAGATAATTGGCCATCAGAACGATTGCCTGAACGTAGCTAAGGGACCCTTTCTCCAATACATCCATTGACAGGTGCTTTCGCGCCTCCTTGAAGAAAATTATGTCCATCTTCGTCCCATTAGAGTCACCGGCAAATGCACCTATCGCGAGAACAATGTTATACAGCAACGGCCATGATCCGTCGTGAGGTTTGGCCAATGCACCTGACGGCATTAGAACCGTCACATCATCGTGACTATGCCTGGAGACTCACCGGATACCCGTGCGCGAAATGTGCCCTCGTGTAAAATCGGATATGCAGGGTGGTAGAACGTGAAATAGTCATCGAGGTAGCGGGCAATCTCCGATTGCTTTTTCGGTGGTCCAGATTCAGAGATATCGTCATCATCCAGAGACGAAGCCGGGACGAAGCTACCCAAGGGGATATAAAGAGGGAGCGACTGCAGGAACTTCATTGCAGCTACGCCAGATTGTGGGCCTGTATAGCCGGCTTTATGAGGGTCTATAGTCAAAAAGCCCATGCCATCCGTCGAGTTGTCGAAGTCTTGTGACTCGTCAAACTCGTAATCTTCTGCATTGCTGTGCTCGGCAACACTAGTGGGCGGTTGTTCAGTGGAGTGCGTTAGGTCGTGGTGATGCTTGGCCTTCTTCGGCATTGCCGAAGTCGAGTCGTCATGTTGACGAACGGTACGAAGAGCTTCCTGGAGGTCAACAGATGGGAGGTAAGCTGCCCAGGCTTTCTCCATGTCACGTATCAAACGTTCGCAATCCTGGATACGCCTGCAGCGCTAGTGAGCGGTATATCCCGGGTGAACATTTAGGGCCAAGTACCTTTGCAGTTTTGAGAGCTGGTGGGATGGCGACGAGTATCGGCATGGCTTTGCATCCCTCGTGCAATTCAAGCAGTTCTCATCACCAGAGCAGCGGATTTTCCTGCGACGGCATTCATCACATGAATAAGTTTTGCGAAGGATATGTCGTGATCGAGATACAGACTCCATGTTGCGCAACTCATGTATACCAATAAGAGTGAGGTTGCGAATCTGCGAGAACTTCGCTATCCATAATACATCACGAGCCTCGCTTCCAAGTACCAAGGACGCCAAAAGTTTGACAGCCCACTACACCAGCCTTGACTTTGAGCTTTGTATAGCCACTGCTGATGTTTTTGGATTCGGTTTCTTTTCAAGCGGTGGGCATGTTGGTCTTTGGAAAAGTGGCAGGTTGTTCGAAGAGGAGGCCTGGTTCTCCAATCACGGTGCTTCCACCGAAGAGTGGACCGCTGCTCGGCATGAGCCCGAAGTATAGAGCGCCACCCCACCTGTGGCCATGGTCAGGGACCCTCTATTTGCACATCTCAGTTCGGCAATGCACATACGGGTTGTCCCTAGTGGATAATTCCGTCACGCAAGTTCCATACCTTTGCGCCATACGGTGAGGCTTAGATGGCCAAACCGATGTCTGTCCTTGCCCACCTGTGTCCTTCTACCATTGCTCTTCGTCTTTGACGAATTTCGTGATGGGTGACGGGACGGCCACGGGCTTGTGCCAAGGTGCTTCGCATAGCCTGACAGAAGTCTCGTAGGCATCTATTATCTAGAGTAACGATGCAGGATTCGGTAGCCCTAATCATAACCTCGCAAGCAGTCAAGAACGGCGCCCCTGCTTGATCTTGTAGATGCTCGAGTATAAAGAGGAAGTAGAAGCCGGCTTGAAGTAGTTGAGCACCGAAGAGCTCAGGCATTAAGTTGAATTCGGAGTCAAATTTCAATATCTGTCGCATAGACTCGGCCGCTTTGAGCGCATGCGGTATACTAGAGGCAAGACTCGAAGACAAACCCAAGGAATCTTGAGCTTCTGTGAGCGAGTCCGGACCCCATTTACCATTTTGAAGGATGTGCAGTACGTCGATGTAGAATGATGCGTACGAGGCGATTGTCTGCGTAAGCCAGGAGCGCGTCTGGGCTTGCGAGTGTGGTACCGTGTCCTGGGCTGGAGGCGCAGAGGATGAAGCTTTGAGTCCATTGCGGCTGGTTGTAAAGCTGTGAAGGCTGGCTTCGTACTGATCCAGCTGCCCAAGCACTTCATGATGCTGAGTCTCCCATGCTCCCTCTCCGAGGATCTCCGAACCAAGCATAGGGTGTGTTCTGGCCTGATTAATGTCGAGCATCTGACCGGCAATGGTCATAAGGGGCAAGAAGAATCCGAACAGTGAAGGTCCATGACATGTAAAGTCCGGAAAGATACGCCGCACATTTCTTGATTCTGATAACACACAGTGAGGTCCTTTGAGGTTCGGACTGTTGCTATGTATTTTCCCAGCCTGCCAGGCTTCTTCGTCGAGTGGGAGGAGTAGGTCTTTGCTGTCGGAATCCAAGAGCATAAGAGGTCGATTATGGCATAGCGAGAGGTGGCGATCCATTATGTACAGCAACCACCAAGCCCTGCGACGTTCCTCACGTTGTTCTTCTGTTATTAGGATAGTCGACTCGTAGCTCCGAGCGCAGACGCAATTTAGGGGCATTCGTGTAGAGGGTGGAGGGTCGCCTGGGAAGCAAACTGCTTTGCTGTCTAGGACCAGTATCGTTTCTATCTCTCGATTCAGCTCGAGTTCCCGTGCGAGTGTAAAAGCTGTATGCCACCTGTACAATCCTTAGTCGGTAGAGCCTCCTATGCATATGTATAAGAACGAACCATTTCAGACTGTGTGCTTTTTGATCGTTCAAAGAAAGTATGGAGGCAATGTGAGCATAGGTGATTACGTCGTCCAAGGACCGTGTAGGGCACTCAAGGCCCTGGATGCTGTCACTTGATGCAGGATATAATGTAAATTCAGGAAAGCCTCCAGAACCAGTAGTAGAGCAGAAAGTCCCACTAGCCATGTGGCCTCTCCAATCAGAAGACCCGTAAGCTGAAGACCTTATCAGCTTCATGGTAGTCAAGCCTAGAAACTGAGAAATCCTCTTTAGGTCATGGGCCGGTATTGGTAATGAGAGCGCGTGATCATCCGACGAAGCCGCCCATAGCATGCTGGCTAAAAGTGCTGGGCTACTTGTGCGGTAACCTGCTCTGGTCAGGAACTTGGCTTTCCTCAGAACGTAGCAGTGTATGTTGTGGTAGACAGGCTGCATTTGCGTGGGAAACGCGCTGGTAAAGAAGAGCTCGAGAAGGCGACAGGCTAGTTCCGAAGAGAGCTTCGCCATAATAAATGGCATCAAGGGTTCTAAGACGGGGTATCGCAAGGTTGCTATAGGAGCATGAGGTCCGATAGGAGGCCCGACTGCGAGATTGGTGAGGATGGAGGTTTCGTGATCGGCGATGTCTGCAATATCTAGCAGGTCTAAAGGAGATGGGCCGTGGACGAATCCAGTGGTTAAATACTCAGTAAAAGATGGCGACACGTCTTGAGTCAACAATGTATCCGCTATGGCATGAGACTTTGACTCTGGTCCCCGTGCGAGCCACGGCATGCTCTCAAGCGACAACGCATCCTCAATACCAGGGCTCAAAACAGTCACATCGGGTGCATTAGATGAATTTCGAGAATTTTCAGGTGTCTGCACACTTGGCGCCACTGTCGACACTGTGGACTGTGTATCAGACGAAGATGGGACTGTGTTTGAAGGGCTTTTGATACAATGAACCCTTGTTGTCCCTGAAGCGTCGATTTTCGGAAGGCGCCCTCGCTTGCGACGCACTCGAGTGGCCTCGCACCGAGTTCCTTTATCAAGGCACCTTGAGCAGGGGAACGCCCGATCGCATCGGACATGATTGGCATGGCACCAATCACAGGCTATTCGGCTCCGTGTGTGTCGTTTCGCCTTTTCCAGTGTGGATGGAAGCGAGTCTGGTTGCTGTGAAGGGTCTGTTTCTGGCTTGCCCATGTTGGGTAGGATGCTTGAACGTAGAAGGAAAAGGCGAGGCAATCAGCAGAGAGGTAGGCTGGAGAGAGATAGTAGAGGCCGCATAACGAATGACCTGTGCAGATGCATTTTGTTAGACCGAGCCCCTACTTGCAACCTGCCTGGGCATGAGCAAGTCACTGGATGCCGAGCACTTACTGGTATGATGCAGATGAATGGAAAGCAAGTGTTGGCGATTCCAGGTCGGGAGAAAGCGAGGCGCTGGAGCTATCGGAAAATGATGAAATGCGAATGTAGTGAGCGGAACTATCGCCGAGTCCGCTGTAGAGGTGCTGATCCACAACTCGGGGGAAGACCGCGGGTGAGGTCCGAAGTTGAGGTGGACTCAGGACCAATGCAGGCGTGACGACCGACAGATGTAGGCTGTAACCTTGGGGATGCAAAGGGCTCTCAGTGCAAGCCTGGCTCTTCCACGGAAGCTTTCTTCAGGAGTACGCAGTGAGTATGGTAGACCCGTATGCGGTTATACAACAAGGTTTGTGAATTTGTATATCATTCCAAGTCATCCAATCGAATCTAGGTATACAGGATGCCACCGTTCGCACAGATAACATCCCCAGTAACCCATCTTGAGCGCTCTTCGGAAAGAAACGTGACTATATCGCCAATATCCTCCACAGTGCCACATCGCTGTCCCGCCGGAACTTTCTTGTTCTCCTCCTCCATCCTCGCCAAGTGCACCGGCCCTGCAGCTTGATACATGTCCGTATCAACAGGACCCGGATTCACGGCGTTGACCGTGATACCATACTTATGGCCGAGCTCAGTTGCCCAGACTCGCGTCAGGCCTCGACGGCGGCTTTACTGGCTGCGTATACAGATTGCGTAGGATAGCCGCCCCGGGCTGAGATGGACGATAGGTTGATGATACGCCCTCCTCGACGAGTGAATGGCAGCACGGCTTGGGTCATGAAGATGACCGCCTTGACGTTCACATCCATCAGTCTCGTATAGACTTCTAACGTTACTTCTTCGAGCGGTCTGTTGTCGCCGAGTCCGGCGTTGTTGACTAGGATGTCGATATGATCTGTTTTGAATGCGGCTAGGGTAGCTTGGATAATAGCATTCGGGCGCGATGCGTCTGTCACATTGGCCTGGATTGAAACGACTTCCCTGTTGGCTCGGCGGAGTTCGTCGACTAGGCTATCTGCAGCGGCATTTGACGATGACGAGACATAGTTGAAGGCGACCTGCGCAGATTAGTGCCCATTCGGCAAACCGTAGAATGACAACAAGCATCTCACTTTTGCGCCTTCTTTGCTTAAGCTGCGGACGATGCCTGCTCCTATTCCTCTCGCACCCCCAGTGACAATAGCGATCTTCCCTTCTAGAGACATGCTGATTACCTGACCGTGGTGAAGCTATCGTCCGCACCTGTGGCTTTCAAATTCGGTATATTTAAACAGAAACGAGAATATCAGCAGTGGCCGCGGAGAACCATCCATTGACTTGGAGGTGACTTCCGAGGTCATCTGTGTCCACCGGGATCCTCTTGGCCTGGAACGACTCGGCATGCCGCCGCGCCACACTCGGGGCTATCTCCGGACCCCTAGCACGGACATCCTGCCACCCCAGAGAATCCACCAGAAGGCGGGTCTCGTGATGTAGCTATTTGTAACATTGGAGAAATGTGGGGTAATTTCATGGCTGTGATCTTCCTCTCGGTTGTCCAGTTGTTCAACTCGGCGCCTCGGGACCTCGTTCTGCTGCACTGCGGAAATCCTCCGAAATCCACATCCGCATGGAACTTCGGTGTATTCAAGCTGACCCCAAAGTTTCTTCGGCTGGGTCAGCACATTCTCCTCAGTCGCTAGCCAGATGACCATCTCGGGGACGACCCGTGGGGTTATCCTTTCTACATTAAACACGTAATCAGGGCCATGCCTCGCCTATATAGTTAGAGGCCATTCCAAGCTTCTGTACTGACACAGACACAAAGCACATTACATCACCGTCACCATGGACATCCTTCAGAAGAAGCCCCAGAACATTGCCATTCACACAAGTCCGTCTCATGACTTGCGAGTGGTTGACTGCGAAGTCCCCAAGCTTGCTTCGGATGAGTGCCTGGTCCATGTGCGTGCAACAGGCATCTGCGGATCTGATGTTCATTTCTGGAAACATGGCCGTATTGGCCCCATGATCGTGACGGGAGATAATGGACTTGGGCATGAAAGTGCCGGAATTGTCCTGCAGGTTGGCAACGCGGTAACTCGATTCAAGCCCGGTAAGGCCATCCCCCAGCCCTATTTTCTTCGTGGTCTTTTGCTGAACGGGGAAAGGCGATCGGGTTGCTATGGAATGCGGTGTTCCCTGCTCGAAGCCAACCTGTGACTTCTGCCGCACCGGTAAGTATCACGCTTGCCCGGATGTGGTATTCTTCTCTACGCCTCCTCATCATGGAACTCTGCGAAGATACCATGCCCACCCGGAGGCCTGGCTTCATCGCCTCCCCGATCACGTCACCTTTGAGGAAGGTGCTCTCCTCGAGCCTCTCACCGTTGCACTAGCTGGTATTGACCGCTCCGGATTGCGTCTGGCTGATCCTCTGGTCATTTGTGGTGCCGGACCCATTGGCCTCGTCACCTTATTGGCGGCCAACGCCGCTGGCGCGGCTCCGATTGTCATTACCGATATTGATGAGAACCGTCTTGCCAAGGCCAAAGAGCTAGTGCCCCGAGTGCAACCGCTGCTAGTCCAGAAACAGGAGACATCGCAAGAGCTGGGAGAGCGCATTGTGAAGGAGCTTGGACAAGAGGCAAAGCTGGTTCTCGAATGCACGGGTGTGGAGAGCAGTGTTCACGCGGGAATCTACGTAAGTTAGGCTGTTGCGACGGATGTACCCCCGAAAAACCTGACCCTAACCCGCGTCATGGCAGGCAACCCGATTCGGCGGAATGGTGTTCGTCATTGGTGTTGGCAAGGACTTCCAAAACATCCCCTTCATGCACATGTCGGCCAAGGAGATAGATCTGCGATTCCAGTACCGGTATCATGATATCTATCCCAAGGCAATCAGTCTGGTCAATGCTGGGCTCATCGACCTGAAGCCTTTGGTGTCTCATCGATACAAGCTGGAGGAAGGACTCGAAGCCTTCGCTACTGCCAGCAATCCAGCTGCGAGGGCCATTAAGGTGCAAATTGTGGATGAATAGAGGTTAATGATAGAGTGAAAAAAAAACAAGTCATTAGAGTTCATGATTCACCTCGTATTGCTGTAGACACTATGCTCAGCTACATAGTAGTGACATTACTGTTTGGACTACGGAGTACGCTGTCGTCAAAACATGCGCAGGCTAGGCGAGATCATGTGCCACACTATACCTACCGAAGCCGAGACCAGCTGCCGCGTGTTTTCCCGGTCCGATCCCAGGAACTTTCAGTGACTATTTCCGAGGACTCGTACTCTCCCACATTACTGGTCTAGATACACAGACCATCTTGATATTCTCTCCTCATCTTTCAGCAGTGATGAAAAACCGGTAAATGCGTTTACAAAGAAGCGCCGTCGGCCCGCCGAGTGTACGACTACGACGGGGCAGCCATGGACCGGCGACGGCTGTTTCTCCGTGATTGGTTCGGAGCCTCGGAGGTGGCTACAACTGGGTCAGGGGCAGCGACTACAAGACGGACAGGTCAACATTAACCCCTATGGAGACATTCAGTACTCCAATCATATCCTTCTACAGCCTTGATATTATGATGCCTCGCTTCACCCGGAGACTCTGTGACGCCCGTGGAAAGAAAACGAAGAATACGACATCACAAGTGATGATGACTCTCGCCCATGCTCCGGATTAGGGCTATAACACTACCCCGTCCGGGGCTTAGCAAAGTGGAGCCAGCGTGATCTGGGGTTGTACGGAATCAAGTGCACTATTATCATGGTAGCTCTATATAAGGCCTTCTCCAGACGGGGGTTTGGCTCGTCCAGCGCAGCATCTCACACTTTCTAAGGTTCTGAGCTGTTGATTTCATTTGATACCCCTTTCACTCATGGCCTTGACGAAGAAGCCCTACTTTGGCTTCACAGGGGGATGGCTCACCTTCTGGGTCTCCGTGAGTTATGCTCCCTTGGCTATACTGTTTATCTTGATGACTTGGTGCTAATTTAGTTACGAATACAGCTCGCCTGCGCCACTGATATGACGCTGTTCGGATACGACCAAGGTGTCTTTAGTATGGGACAGACGGGCTTTTTCGTGATCCCAGAAAACTAACGTACTCACAGGTGGTGTCGTTGTTACACCGGACTTCCTCCAAGTCCATGATCTGGCTGGACCTTCAAAGACCAAAATCCTCTCAACCGTTACCGCCATCTACGATGTCGGCTGCTTCTTCGGGGCAATGCTTGCCTTCACTGCAGGTGAAAGACTAGGACGCAAAAAGACAATTCTGCTTGGGTGTACAATCATGGCTATCGGGACTATCCTTAAAGCATCATCCTACAGTCTGGCTCAGATGTTCGTTGGTCGAATTGTTCTCGGGCAAGTTAAATCAGCAGATTTCTCGACATGTAGCAACTAACAAGAGATGCAGTGTCGGCAATGGTCTGAGTACGGCCACAGCACCGGTCTGGCAAACGGAAACTGCACAGGCAAAGTGGAGAGGAAAGCTGGTCATCCTGGAACTAGGGCTCAATGTTGGAGGCTACTGCCTTGTTAACTGGATCAACTACGGCTTATCCTTACACGAGGGTGGCATTGTATGGCGACTGCCTATTGCGCTTCAACTCTGCTTTATTATGATTCTGTTCACTACAATTCCGTGGTTACCAGAGTCTCCAAGGTGAGTTTGGCCCATACGTTAAACTTTGGACACAGTCCAAACCACACACTGCCTCGAAGCACAAAGTCTGACGTATCAACAAAAACTAGGTGGCTCCTATCCCACGATCGCGACGACGAAGCCATCGAAGTCCTCGCATGCATCGATGCCATGTCCCCCGAGGACCCCTACATCAGAACCCAGTACGACGAAATCAAATACAGCATTGCGTACGAACGAGAGAACGCCATCCCATGGAGAGACCTCATCCGCAACAAATCTGACAGCACAAAGACCCTCCGTCGACTCCTCCTCGGAGCAAGCACACAAGCCATCCAGCAATTCCAAGGTCCGCCCTCAGTCAACCCTTGTATATACCCCCTGCCTACCTCCTACCCACTAACATCACATCCGCGTCCAGGAATCAACATAATGAGCTACTATCTCCCAACCGTCCTAATCAGTTCCGTCGGACTCGACAATTCCATGGCTCGCCTCTTAACAGCTTGCAACGCAACCTCCTACTTCATCTTCTCCTGCGTCGCCGTGACCATGATAGAACGTTTCGGCCGCCGCGGCCTCATGCTGCTCTCCGGATCCGGTCAGTTCCTGTCATTCCTAGTGATAACCATCCTTCTCCGCTTCGCGGAGACAGATAAAGTCTACGGTACTGCATCCGTTGCGTTCTTCTTCCTGTACCACGTTGCCTTTGGAATTGGCATGCTCGGCGTGCCATGGTTGTATCCGACAGAGATCAACTCGCTGCCCATGAGGACAAAGGGTGCGGCCGTGGCGACGGCGACGAATTGGTACGTTGTCTACACTTTAGCCCTTATTCCGGATGGCAAAACTGGCTCTGACTTTTAGAAGGATGACAAACTTCGCCATCGTCGAGATCACCCCTATCGGAATCCAGAACATCGGCTGGCGCTTCTGGATCGTCTGGACCGTACTGAATGCAGTCTTCTTACCGATCATATATTTCCTCTACCCAGAAACAGGTTTGTTCTTTACGTACCAGGATACACACGGCGTGCAAACTAACCGATTTCAGCGAACCGCACCCTTGAGGATATCGACTTGTACTACCGTTCCAACCCACCGCTCATTGTGACCAAAGATCCGGACGCAATTTCGGCAAAACGTCCGCTTAAGTATGTTCAGCGTGAGGATGAGGAGGTCCGGAAGAGAGCCAAGGATGCTCAAGGTTTTGCAACCAAGTCCGATGGAGCTTCTGTGGAGCACTACAACTGATGAACATTTACAAGTCGATGCTGGTTTTCTATTGCAAAAAGAATAGCTATCTCGGCGCTGCAGAACTTCAAGTTCTTGATGTATTTGACGAATACCTATGAGCAGTGATTATATGGCTGCACTTTTACAGCATGCATTATGATAAAGAAAAGGAAATCTGCATAAAGAGGGATATCTGGAGACAATAACATGCAAGGATAAAACAAATAAGAATCGTATACCAAGTCAATCGCTAATATGGTGAACAAGCCAACGCCAATTTCTGATGCCTCAAGCATCAATGGTCGATTTTACAAGACACGACTCATCTTTACCGGACCCTCACTTAAATACGAGAGGATTCTTGCAAAGCCGGATGATGAGCGAGATCTGGGATAGTGACCCCCGACGAATCCCGCGAATACTTCGAAGAAGGCGCATAATCCACATGGCTAGGCATGGGCATTGTGGATGCTGCATTCCTTGGCGGAGAAAACTTGACAGGGAATCGAGATAAGCTGGCTGTCGATATGCGTCGAACAGGGCTCGGCGAGTTGTATGAGGGCAGAGTCTCTTCTCGCTTGTAGCTCAGCTGAAATGAGCGCTGGCTGCCTGTTCGCGAGGCGACCTTTTGCGGCGCGACGGCTCCGTATACGCGGACATGACGTGCGCTGATACCCACATCGCGGTCTGCGAAGGCGAAGTTCTGTATGTAATTAGCAACGGGTACATGCCAGGAGATTGGAAAGGTTAGACTTACTGCCGCGACATTGAGGACGCTGACGACAATGGCTAAAATTCCCGCCGAAATGATAATTCGCCAGAATGTAAGACCCAGCTTTTCTTGGCTTGTAGCCGGTTTGTTGAGGTCCCCCAATGCTCCAATTCCGAGTATCAGCATTGCACCTGCTAGCGAGAGGAATCCGGAGTTCTCGCCAAGGGATGGCCAGTGCCGGTCGAAGTAGGCGCGGAAGAAAGGAAGTTCAGAGACTAGAAGGAAAACTGTGTCTGTTAGCATATCTATATTAGAGAACTGGAATGAACATGGATACTCACTGGAGATGCCAATAGCTATAGCATGCACAACAGCTTCGAAGAAGAAGAAGCTGGTCAGAAGGTCGATCTTGATCAACATGACCACATGGGCAGCGATGATGTCGAGGAAGACGATGATGTTCATGGCCCGCACGGCGTTAAGGATCACATATCCCGGACCAGCCAGGGACTCTTTCAGCGAAGCCATCATGATCGCGGTGGGTGTTGAAAATATGAAAAGGATGCAGCGAGCAGAGGTAGTATGCGGGCTCTATCAGCACTTGGGCTTGTGCTCCGGATATATCTGCGTAGTCCAGTGAGTGGAAGAAAGGAATCAAAGGCCGACCAGCAGCAACCTGACGAAATGAAAGGAAACGAAAGTTAAGGAGAGAAAGAACCACAAAGGTTGTTGGGCGTCAAGAGAGGAAGGACAACTGGAGAGGAACTAACGGCCGCTCTGCCCGGGCAGGTGGGCGCTATTAATCCAACCCAACGCCCATTGTGAGGCTATTGGATGAATCGGCAAAGGAACAGACACAATGGGCTGAAAAGGGTCTGAAACACTTCAAAAGATCCATTGAGAGCTGAGCTCCATTGACTTTGGCGCCGAAAGGGTTCCTTGTGTTTCTTTCTTGGACCGGGTCTGACGCCGGAGTATGCGCTGCAAGGATCAGGGCCTTGAATGTTTAACTTCTAGCAAGAGCCTCGCAGTGCCGGGGTATCGCATCTTCCAAATCATATTGATAATCAAACCGTCAGTTCGGGTACGGATGGATTTGTTGCAGGATCGAAGTTGGAGAGAGGATGGAGTGGAGGGGAGGACGCGGTTGCTTGCGCGATGAAACCCAGCGCCAAACGATTGGCCCTCGATCACTGCCCTCCGTCCCTTTGAAGATCTTCGGGCGCATTGTGAATTGCCCTTTCATTTGTTGCTTGATTTTGAAACGATCTCAAAGCCTAGCTTGGGCGCTTAGCTCCCTGGCATTGAAGGGTCTTTGATTCTTGGACTCTTTCTTCGTCGAGTCTTCAAAGCCAGCCCAGCACCTTGCACCTTGCTAGCATGAAGTCATCATGCGACCCATGGTTGGTGACCTGTTATTGAATTACAGTTGCTGTCTCTTTGTCGACAAGGAGGAGAAAAGGAAACAATGTTGTTCTCGTTATGCGCCCGTAGAGGGCGCAGCGCCAAACAGCTGCCAATGACCGCGGCAAGGCGCTTCGGGTGTCCGCCTATCAAGGCAGCCGTCCGAGATTTGCTGCAATTGGGTGTCTAAAGGTGCAGTGGGAAGGTAATTGCTTAAATATGCATAGGTGCCCTTTTACGACCATGGACGAAACCTCAGAGACGGCCCTTTCGAGGCTCTGTACTATCAAATGCCATGGTAAGCTCTCCTATAGTAGATTGGGCCAGACTAACGTGCTTGAGACTGGCTGCCCGCGGTCTGACACTTTCTTACGCACGCTTGTGCCAGGCAAAAGCCCTAAAATCGAGTGAGACTCTGCTCCGACTACGGCGGATTGGCGTGCTAATAGTTGGTTAGTATCATTGCCATCCATGGCCTTAATCCCAAGAACAAAGAGCGCCATGCCGAGCGGACATGGGAGCTGAATGGGAAGATGTGGCTGAGGGACTTTCTTCCCAATCAGCTACCTCAAGCCAGGGTGATGCTCTTTGGATATAACTCCAATGTCAGCATCCAATCTTCCGCCGCTGGCGTACGGGAGCAAGCACAGAACTTGCTCAGTAGGCTATGGCTTGAAAGACAAGTAAGCGATCTCTACTTTTATACAAGTACAGATCTTGATCAATTAGGGCTGCGAGTCTCGACCTATTATCTTTATCGCTCATAGCCTTGGTGGTATAGTGGTCAAGGAGGTATGCATTATTATTCTCTCTCAAACCCAGCCCTAACTTTTCAGGCACTTGTACAAGCCAAGCTTGGACACACCTTCGAATCCATTCGAACCGCAACCTATGGCATAGCGTTCTTTGGCACCCCTCACCGAGGCAGCCATTTGGCGAAGATGGGAGAGACCCTGGCAAAGGCCGTCAGGGCTTTCCTCAGAACCCCAAGCAACACTTTTATCAATTCCTTGAAAGAGAACGATTTGTATGCCAATGAACTTTCAGCAAATTTTGGGCAACTGTTGGAAGACTACAAGTATATAAACTTCTACGAGACTCTGCCTCTGAGAAGTCTTGGAATCGTACGTCGGGCGCAAGCGTCCTTTATTACTCTCTTTGTCGCCATTTCGCTGATAAATCTATCATCTGGCTTAGATTGTAGAGAAAAAGTCAGCAACACTCGGCCTCCCTGATTCTCGCGAGCTCACGGTAGCTTTACTTGGGGACCACGAAAGTATCTGCCGATACATCAGTGAAGACGACGACAACTACAAGCACGTTTCCGGTCTCATTACCAGGTTTGCTGCTATAGCGATGAAGGAGTGCGAAGAGGCGTCTCTCTTTGGAGATTCCAGCGCAGAATCGACCCTCGCCGGGCTGACTCTGGTCGAGCACGTCGAATCAAAGATATGTAGGCTGCATCGATCTCTCCCCAAGACAATCCAAATTGCTGAGCGTGATAGATATGATTCCATTTGGGCGGAACACAAAGTTCGTCGGCCGAGAGGTTGTATTCGATCAACTCAAGAGTCTGGTCCTGCCTATTGGGACGAACTCTCGAGTCGCGCTTTTTGGTCTAGGTGGTGTAGGGTGAGTCTCCTTACAACTTCCTTCTAGATATGTACTAAACGATTAGAAAATCCCATGTGGCTATTGAATTTGCCCACCGAATCTCGACGGAGTTCCAAGCGTCGGTGTTCTGGGTTAGCGCCAGCAGTATTGATCGCTTTCGTGAAGGGTACAATGCGATCTTCGACGAGCACATTGCTTCGGACTCGGACTCGGATACGAAATGCGACAAAGCCGTTCGTGTCAAAGAATGGCTCGAGAAAGAACATGATGAATGGGTGTTGATCATTGACAACGCCGATGAAACATCTTTGTTCGAGCCATCCCAGCAGGGAAAGCAGGGCGAGAACCATTCAACTCTAGACCTCATTCCGAACTCACAACGTGGAACGGTTCTTGTTACGACACGAAATCGAGCAGCCGGCGTGAAATTCACAAAGGGGGCAGCGAACACCATGATCGAAGTCACCCCCATGACTGCCGAGGAATCAAAACTCCTTGTCAAGAATAATATGATAGACCACGTTCTAGAGGAGTCCGAAATGGACAAGCTCTCTGAACTACTGGGCTATTTACCCCTGGCTATCGTCCAAGCCGCGGCTTTTATGCAAGAGAACACGATGAGCATCGGGGAGTACATCGAGCTATACAACGATAGTGAAGAGACAAGCATGGATCTCCTCTGCGAGCCATTCGAGACTCTGGGACGAGATACTGGAGTCCCCAACGCCGTCGCTACAACGCTAATTGTCTCGATCGACCAGATCAAGGAGCGAGACCCTAAGGCTGTGGAGATACTGCAGCTCATTGCATTCCTGGATAGAAACGAAGTCCCCAAGAGCTTGGTCCAGCACAGGATCAAACGCGCGTTGGATCTGACGAAGGCGCTCGGAACCCTAAAGGCATTTTCATTAATTGTCCCAACCGACGGAAAGGGGAACTTCTCTTTCCATCGACTCGTGCAATTGGTCTTACGGAAATGGCTCATCCTTGAGAGTGTCTATGAAGACAAATCGATACAAGCTATGGAGCTCCTGGATGAGGTATATCCTGATGCTACGTTTGAGAACTGGGGTATCTGTGCGGCCTACCTGCCTCACGCTCAATCTGTTCTAGCCTTGATACCTGAGGTACAGGGGGAAAGCAGGAAAAAGCGCATACATATGCAGGAGGGAATTGCCTACTATCTGTGGTCACAAGGCCACTACAAAGAAGCCGAAAACTTGGACAGTTTGATAGTCGAGGAGAAAAAGCGGGAGTTTGGTCCTGAACATCCCGAGACCCTGAAAAGCATGACCGGTTTGGCTGCAACATACCATGATCAGGCAAGGTGGGCAGAAGCAGAGGAACTGGACTCATTTGTACTTGAAGCGAGAAGAAAAACAATTGGCTCCCGTGATCGCCTGACGCTCACTACTATGGCGAATCTGGCAACGACATATGTGTCTCAAGATCGAATGGAAGAAGCCGAGAGCCTTAGAGTAGAGGTATATGAGACCTCAAAATCAGAATTCGGCGAAGACGACGAGGACACGATTATCGCAATGACCAGTCTGGGAACGCTGTATATCGACATAGGGAAAGTTGAGGAAGCAGCTGTGTTAATCCAGCGGGCCCTAACTTGGAGGAAGAAGAAGCAAGGACCCGAGCATAAAGACACCTTAGTATGTTCCAATACTCTTGCTAAGGTCTATAAAGCCCAGGGCAAATTGCAGGAAGCCGAAGAACTGGCCTCACAAACCTTGACGATATCAGAAGCTGTCCTGGGCCTACAACATCCTGAAACATGGATCAGAAAGACGGTTCTAGGTGATATCTACTTGGAACGGAGGAAGCTAGACGTGGCCGAAAAGCTGTTTGCGCAGCTGATTGAAGACATGGAGAAGGGAAAGGCACCTCGCTACGATATCCTGGAAAGGATATTGCGTCTGGCGGACGTCTACCGAGCAAAGGGCAACGAAAGGGAAGTTGTGAAACTTGAAGGCAAAGCCCTAGCTGGAAGCATGGAAGCGCTAGGGCCTGACCACCCGTTCACGATGCGATGCTTATATTTCATTGCAGTCACACACAAACAATATGGGAGGGATGCTGAAGCGATCCGGATAATGACCCTTACAACTCATAAAGAGGAGAAAGTGCTGGGACCTTACCATAACAGTACACTTGACTCATTTCATATGCTGAGGGAATGGTGTGGCGATGATGGGGCTATACAGAACCTCCTGGATATAGAGGCAGAAGGGGCAGAAAACCCAGCCAGCTGGGAAGAATGGACTATGATTGAACGGCCAGGAAAGTAATGATAGCGCGTGATGTAACATCAATGCTGCTATCAAAGGTATAAGGTACCAGGATGATAATGATGTTTGCGCGTTAACTATAATACATTTGTCAAGCAAGGCTGATTGTTTATGTGCCAGGGGTTGAATAAAACGCCGAAGCTAATTCTTGTGATTTCAATCTAGACCAGTGAGCCACGTCCGCTGGACAGAATATAGACTAGTGCATTCCTTTCTCAGGTTCTAGCCAGTCTAGCCAAGGATATATATTCAGCCGTACAGAATAGCGCGCCAATCAAAAGCAAGCAAACCCTGACACGGTTTTCAGCGCCCCAATCTCACCTATCCTCCTATCTCCGTCCCTTGAAGCGAACCCCAGCGAAGGCTATACACCCCGATTCTTCGAGCAGCAGCCGCATCGAATTCAGGCAAAATGACCCGCGGAAACCAACGAGATCGAGACCGCGAGAAGCAGCGCAAGAAGGCCGAGTCAGAGGTAAGAATCCCACCACCGAGTCTCTCCACGCCCTCCCAACGCTCGATCTCTAACGGATGGCCGTATAGAGGTCCGGCAATAAACTCTCCGGGACGGCCTTTGCGCGCAAGAAGGAAGATGACGCTGCAAAGATGCGCGCGAAGCAGGCAGCGGGTGAGTCAAGTTCTGACATTTGGTGCTTGTTGTTGTTTCGTTGTTTTTCTCTCCTGCGCATCCCTGGACGGCTGAACAACTCGGGCGATTGATTCGTTATTGAGGCTTTGTTATTTGCTGCTGTGTTCCCATGAAAGTTTTGAGTTTTGTTGCTGACTGCTTTGCTTTTTCGCTTCTAGCCGATGCGAAGAAATCCGCGGAGGGCCTTGCCGGGGGGAAGAAAAAGTGACACCTGCTTTGCGCTGTGACGACGCACGCTATATACCTTTTGCCGAACCTGCAATCTCACGGGTCCGTACTCGGATGCCTCTGCCGTCTATTCTTTTACGATGGTCTTTACGAGTGCGCAAAGTACATTTCAATTCTGGTCCTTGGTTGCTTTGCCACGAGTTGGATCACACACATTTTAGAAATCAGGGATACGGGTATTTGGTATGACGCTTCTGAGATTGAGGTTCTGCTTGGGATAACGTTGGTCGATGCGCTGGTATATAATTGCCGGGGATAACTAGGGGTTTCCACGCTGGGGCATGGAAATGTCGCTTTTGACGATAGCTACGCTTGATTTGTTAGCGAGGCGTTTTAATGAAGATCTGAAGCGTTTGGTTTGATTATTGAGGGTCTTTTTTATTAGACTTAAGACTATGGGTATATAAGGGGTCGCGTTTACATCTGAGCGAGCTCCTCACGAGTCACTTCCCCGGAAATGGTTATGCGTGGTTTTGGATGGGCTCAGTCGCCCAGTGGACGCGGGCCCTATCGAGCCATATCCGCCACGAAACGATAGGCTTACTATCGCCCTGCGACCCGGCTGACGAGGCGATGCCCAAAACACTCCATGGGTATGATTGTGAATCGTCTACCAATTTGAGCAGCTGGAACTTGCGGATAGCGAGATCGATAAACGTCCAGATGCTCTCGCCCTCCCAGCCGATGTCGAGCGCGAACCGGATTAATTTGCCCACAGTATCAGAGCGAAGCGTCGTATCAGGCACTACATCTAGCAGATAAAGCAGGAACATCAGTCCAGAGATATCGGCTGGGTGGGCGAGACACCAATCCAACGCAGAGTTTAGGATGCTCCGCCCTAGTTGTAACCTCCACTTCTCGCCTTCCACTTCCCCAGACTCTGAGAGCATGCGGTGGATCTGTCGCAAGTGTGTAAAGGCGTAGTAGTTCCTAGGATGTAGTTCCCCGGCTCGAAGGACAACGGATAGTTCGGTCTGAAAGAGTCCCTCGATTTTATTGAAGCTAGGTTTGCGCAGTCGGACGAGGTGCGATTGAACCCATTGACGGTGCTGCCAGAGGGTTGGGGACTTGGTGTGCCGGTGGAGCGGGGAGCAGAGGTACGTAGTCATGAGAGAGAGTTCGACGTCCAGCGCCCGGAGAAGTGCCTCTAGGTTCAGTCTGAACAAAGCGCTTAGCCTCCGCTTCCTCCAGTTGCATGCTGTCAGGTGTTCGCAATCGAAGAGGAGGATGATTTCAGATGCGATCGCAAGCTTCTTATCCAACACATCGCCCCCAGAGTTCGATGCCGATGTATCTAGCAATGTGGCACCACCCGTACTCTTAAAATCTGCCAGATTGTCAAAGAAAACTCTCCGCGCGACCACAAACGCCTGCACTAGGTATTTCTTCGTAATTCCAATAGAGCTGCCATCTTCGAGTATCGGGCCAAAGGCCGGCGGGAGAATCTCGAATTCAAGGACGCGATCTTCTCTGTTTGCAAAGATCCGGAAGAGGTCTCGAAAAGCGTCGGTTTGAGGCGGACATTGGACTGTCATTGGGATAGGACCATGGCTGGAGGTGATTGTTCCCCGCTGCTCGCGCCGGAGATCAGAAAAGCCGCCCGCCGAAGATCAGTTTTGGCAACGTGACAACGTCATTTGCGTTACTCAAGCTCCTCCATCAACAACCAGCAATTCTGCTGCAAGCTGTGACTGCGTGTTGAACCAGTGGCTTCATCCTCAGTCCGCTGCGTTTTGCCTACAGCGACTTATTCGTTGGCCCCGCGGTTATATCTTCTGCTCTCTCGTTTTCATTTCGTGCTTCCACAAATAAACCCAGTCGAATTCGACCCTCTACAACTTGACGGCTGCAACCATGATTCCCCTCATTTGGACGATATTTATCCTCCATATCGCCATCTTCCTTGTCAACACGATTGGCGCAACGACCATTGATAACCTGGTACGCCCGTCCTGGTTTTCACCCCTCTTGAGACGTGCACACAGTTAACACAACCCCCAGCTATGGCACCTCTACCTCAAACTCCCAACGTCGCTCTACAGCACCGCCCAGGAACAAAGCAAGCTGAAGCGCGAGGTCGTCCAGCTGAAGCGGGATATGAACAACACCAGCTCGCAGGATGAATTTGCAAAGTGGGCGAAGCTGCGGCGCCGACATGACAAGGCGCTAAGTGACTATGAGGCTCTGAGTAAGTGTCCTTCACAAACTTTCTATATTACATACAAGAGATTCAGCGGAACTAATTGGTTCACTTGTTTATAGACCAGAAGCTTTCCTCCCAGAAATCGTCCTTCGACTGGTTCGTCAAAATTGCCCGATGGCTCAGCACGACCGGCCTCAAGCTCTTCATCCAATTCAGATACTCTAAGACGCCTGTTTTCGAACTCCCCGGTGGCTGGTTCCCTTACCCCGTCGAATGGGTTTTGGCCTTCCCTCGCGCTCCGCAGGGCTCCGTGAGCGTCCAGGTCTGGAACAGTGTGTGCGCGACGGCTGTCTCGGTTATGGCTGAGATTATCACTGGGATGGCTTTACAGGTCAAGGGAAGAGCGCAAGCTGTTCCGGCTACGGCTAGTAAGATGCGATGATTGATGTATGAAATGTTTCTTCTTGCATTGGATAGGTAGAAATTTTATAGGTAACATGACATGCAATGGGATGTTCGTCAGATAAGAAACAATCGTTTATCGTCAACAACCCTCTACCGTAGTAGGGATTTCAGGGCTTGACTCTATGATTGGTATATCATCATATGAACCACACGAAAGGTATGGGGAAAATAAAAGGGGGATAATGAGGGGAGGAGCGAGTCCGGCTCCTTCGACAGAGCATCTGCAACCGCACTCTCGCGCAGCCACCGCTTTCAATAAGCTACAGACCCAAAAGATAAGAAATGAAATGAACTCCTCGCCTCAAGAATGAGCCCCATTGAGTTACCCAGCCACCGAAGTGAGCCGAGCAATCGCATGACTATCCAAACACGACGAAAGGCAACCCAATGAACCCCTCTCCGGCAGCGACCTACACCACCATTGTTTCCGCACGAGTGCGTCGGGCATAGAACTCAACCGGTAGGGAATAGGGCAGTAAGCCGCTATCAAATTGCTTTTATGGCGGCGCGTTTCCGCATTGCCTGTCTGACGCCTAGGGCGAGAGACAGGGTGTCCGGGGACTTTCTCCCAAAGCAATTCTCTTCATGGGTGAAGAGGAAAGAGCTGAGAAGCTCTCTGTGTGTGAGCTTTGAATGCGATTCTTTGAGCGAGGAGTTGGGAAGAGGAAGGAAAAGAGTGCGCGTTGGAAATTTTATGGAAGACGGTGGAGATATCTGTCATGTGATGAGGCTAGACTGGCTTTGGGTTAGGGCGGACCCACCCGGGATAGTGCACGGCTTTCCCTTATTGAGTTGGCCTTGGCCCCTAGCATCTTTTGTATAGGAAGTGTTCGACCACAATGCTTTCAAATAGCCCATATCCACTCGGTCACAGTGCGAAACGAAGAAGGGTAGGTGTTGCCTGTAACCCGTGTCGAGCTCACAAGATTCGCTGTGACGGAGTTCGGCCGGACTGTGGTACCTGTCTCCGCCGCCGAGAGAAGTGCGGCTATAGCGATGATGATCATGGTCAGAGTTCCGAGTGAGTGGCGGATGGAGACTTGAGGCTACTATGTCTGACGCGAGGTTAGATTACATAGCCTAGGCGCCGGCGATGGGCAAGATGTAAATCCATCCAGTCCCAGGATACGAGAGTCAACAACAGCCGAAGACGTATTCGAGCCCGAAGTCACTGCGATGGGCCTCACTGCCCGTCCGCTGAATGATGGTCATAGATCAGGAGAAGCATTTTTTGGTGACTCTTCGGCAGTAGCATTCATCCAGCGGCTGCAGGAGACGCTAAGACCTGAAGGGCTCGCACCAGAGCCACCTCAGGTCTATAATACGGCCAAGACACCGTCTGACAAAAGGACCAATGGGTATACGAAAATCTCGTTGGACATGCTTCCCCCTCGAGCGCTGGCCGATCATCTTGTAGACTGCTACTTTTCGAAGATTCATATTTTGTATCCCTTTGTTCACAAAGTGGCTTTTCTCTCATTGTACCAGCGTATCTGGATGCCTGGAGACAACACGAGCACTCCGATGAACACTGGACTAGGGCTGGGAGACTCTGCAGTCAGTGGGACGACATTTTATTACGGATTGAATATCATCTTCGCCCATGGATGCCAGTTTTCAGAGATAATGGGTGCTGATCGGCAAACAACGTCTGAAGCTTTCTTCCGTCGTTCCAAACCGGCGCTTGACGTGGACTACCTCGAGCGTGGTGATCTGGCCCTGGTTCAGGTCCTCCTCCTTAACTCCCATTACCTCCAGGGCTCGCAGACTCCCAATCGGTGCTGGCATGCCATCGGAACCGCATATCGACTGGCTCAGGGGCTTGGTTTGCATACAAACACTGGCGATGATTATCGGTCATTCGCCTCAAACCAGATGAGAAGGCGAATTTGGCATGGATGCCGGATGTTAGACCTGTGAGTAGCAGGTATACACACGTGTACGCCAAGCTGACGAACCCATAGAGCGGCTAGTTCTATGCTCGGTCGTCCGGCAATGACATCTCAGCACTCACTTGTTCCACTGCCCGCGGCAGTGGACGATTGCTATTTGGTTGGGGATGTCGCGTCCTGTGAACAGCCTCCGGGTATATTTTCCCGTGTTGAGTGGTTTATCGCTACCTTGAAGCTCCATGAACTTCTGCAAAAGATGCACAATACAGTCTACGAGGATCAGACGGATCCATCTACGCTAGACCCGGCTGCTCGGAAGAAAATGCGCATTATACGACAGCTCCAATCCATCACACAAATTGACCTGGAACTAGATGATTTTCGAGCCAATATCCCAAAGCCGCTGAGCTGGGAGGTAGTGGAAGGGGATAAGCCAGATCCGTTGTTGAGAGAAAGATGTTTACTTAAAGCTAGGTGAGTGAAACATAGTACGTGATTTGCTTGAAGAGGCCCGCTGATCTCATGGGAAGGTTCTTGTATCTCAAGCTTTTAGCATATAGGCCTGCTTTCTCTCACTCGCTTGATCGAAGGCGAGAGCAAAGGACATACTATGAACATCAGTCGGGAACATCTGAATCTGGAATATACGCCAATCTAGTCCTCAACTGCTCAGTACTATGCATTCGGACTGCCATTGAGCTAATAGGATTAGTACACGAAACATGTAGCACTAATTTGGCAAGCGTTTGGTTCTACAACGTTTTTTGTGCGATTCTACACGTCGCTTTCTGGGTCTCAGTGCTAATATACCACAGACACTTTTACCGCAGGGATAGTACTCATCCTTGCCGAAACCAATAGCGCGGCCGTAGAGGCCGTCACACGAAATGGCTTGGATGCCGCCTGGGAACAATGTCAACGGACTCTGAACTATCTGAAGGCTTATAGCATTGTGGCCGAGCGATGCTCGCACAGCTTGAGCGACACTAGATCCAAGTGCTTGAAAATGCTTGGTAAGATATCATCTTTGCGTGGGCTGCCTGGACTAATGAGTAGAGCCATACCGCTGGAACGAAAATGCAGCTCAGACTAGCGGGAACTACGCACCGGAGCTCAATATGGATGAGACGGCGAATGGGACTTTTCCTGACAGTCTCTTTGCTGATCTTAACCTCGACAACGTCGCTCTTGACTGGTCCTGGTTCGACATCAGCTATTAACGAGCTGCTGATCCGGCAGAGCCATGCCGTTGTTTGACCCACCTGCCGTTACATTCCGATACGCAGCCTTACCACCCGGATGGGCCACAGAGCTGTATCCGATACTTGATGTGACAATACCATATAGTATCCTTCAGCAGTTGACAACACCTTCAATGGATAATCGGCCCTCCTGAGCGGCAAATTGATCCAATGAATGAAAGAGCTTATTGATTCTCTCTGCAATGTGTACCCGATGGTTCCGGGGGAAACTAGTATAAAACGGCCTCCAACGAACGGCATATTCCTTCCTGTCTACAATTCATGCTCTGTTGAATATTCATTTCTTCCCTCACTACAATGTCTCAACCTATCACTACCGATGTTCTTGTCACTGGAGGTGGTCCAGTCGGCTTGATTGTTGCGTACAGTCTTGCAAGGCAAGGAGTGACATCTCTTCTGGTTGGTAGGTGGTGGACTATGCTATCGCTTGAATCTACGCTGATAATCCTCAAGAGCAGCACGATAAGGATCAGCAAGCCATGTACGGCCGTGCAACAACGCTGTACCCTCGAACCCTCGAGATGCTTGATCAGCTCGACTTGCTGGATGATCTGAACCAGATTGGCTACGTTGGTCGGAACAGCGTAACCTTCAAGGACGGCCAACGTGTGACTTCTCGCGGATGGCACAGGATGTTTGAAGCAATGCATGGAACCTACCTTGACTACTGCCTCAACATCCGGCAAAAATACTCGGAGGAGGTTATCCGTGCGGCTTACCGAAAATTGGGTGGCAACCCCTACATTGGCTGGAAGCTGGAGTCGTTCTCGATTGATCATGAGAGCCAGAACGACTACAAAGTGACGTCGCAAATCCGCAATGTGAGAACAGATGAGACTGCAGTCATAAAAAGGTAAATCTTCAGAAACCACTGACTTTGGGCTACAAAGCTAATTTGAGTTCGCAGCAAATATATTGTTGGCGCTGATGGCGGCCACTCTTTGGTACGACGTCTGGCAAATATTCCATTTGAAGGCGAACATACTTCCCACAGATGGGTGCGGATCGATGGCCGCTTCAAGACAGACATGCCCGATGCGGATATAGGATTTGCATCTATTGAGTCCAAGCACCACGGCAACGTGCTCTGGGTGCAATTAGACCACGGCGTGAAGCGCATTGGATTTGCCATGACGGAGGAGATGCTCGCTAAGTATGGGGGACGACTCACAGAAGAGGATGCCAAACGAGAGGCCGTCAAGTCTATGGAACCATTTACGTTGGAGTTCGAGCGTGTGGACTGGTGGACGCTTTACACGTTAGTCCTTCCCCTTCAAAATCATATAAGCCTGGCTGACCTGTAGACAGTATCAATCAACGTGTCGCCGATACCTACATTAGCAATGATAGACTCGTTTTGGCCGGCGATGCGTGTCACACGCACTCTTCAGGAGCGGCACAAGGCATGAACACTGGCGTCCACGACGCAGTCAATCTCGCCTGGAAGCTTGGCGGTGCGATCAAAGGCTGGTATAACAAGACTGTCCTCGAAACTTACGATACCGAACGCCGCCCGGCGGCGCATCGCCTCATCGAGCTCGACAAGGCCTTCTCTGCCGTGATATCCGGTCAAATTCCAGACTCCCATAAAGGACGGTACACCGATGCTAACGAGCTCTTCACCAAGCTCCTTGACGAGACGATCCAGTTCTCTATCGGACTTGGCATCCACTACGAAAAGAACGTGATCAATAGGGCTTCTACTACCGGTATGGTTACCGCAGGCTGGAGAGCTCCAGATGCCCTGGTATACCCCCCTGGCTCGCATCTGCCGGTTCGTCTGTTTAGCCTGACTAAGAATTCCGGCCAATGGTCCGTCGTGATCTTTGCTGGAATGCCTTTTGAGACACAAGCAGTTCTGGCGAGAGCAGTGGAAGAGCTGAGTGCTTCTGCAGCTGCCCTACCCGATGGCATGATTCGGTTCTTGACTATCGTCTCACAAAACGTTACCCAGGGCGACAGACTCTTCAGCATTCCCAGGCTTGGCTACCTCTGCTTTGACCAAGACCAGTCGGCTCATGCTGCCTATACCATCTCGCCTGGAAGGGGCGCAGTGATGGTACTGCGACCTGACGGGATACTTGCTCATGCTGCAGCGCTGGAGGATGTTGGAAGTGTGGTCACTTTCTTATCTAGTTTGACTGTGTAGGCCTTTTAGCTTTCGTGATAGATACGCCTTTTCTTGTTATAGACATATCAGAATGTTCATCCCATATTACGTGGAAGAAGAAAATCCCCGACGCAACTGGTAATCTAGCAAGTTACCTACGTCATCCCAGGCATGACGCAGGAGCCCCGATGTTCTCTGCATGTATACTGTCGTTGCTTCCTAGGTGCATCTAGTCAAAGAGATGGGAGGGTTGACCAACCCCGCACCCCTCACGCATGGCAGTGCCCGTACCGTATCCTCGGCTCCCCTCAAGAAGCCAAGCACCTTTACTACCTTGATCTATATCAACCCATCCCATCCAAGTCTCCCCACAAAGCTCGAACCATTACCAAACTATACCAGAAACCAACAAGAAAATACAATGCCCTTCTCTCTCACCCACCCTACCACGCGCCCCTTAACAGGCGGTGACCTCCTCGCCCAGTCGCTCAAGCACCTCGGCATAGGAGTCGCGTTTGGACTGCATGGCGGGCACCTCGATGCCTTTCTCATGGGCTGCGAGAGCGTTGGGATCAAACTCGTCGATACGCGGCACGAGACAGCAGCGGTACAGGCTGCAGAGGGGTATGCGAAGGTCTCCCGGGGACTGGGGGTTGCGTTTGTTACAGCTAACAGCGGGTTCGTACTCACCTTTAGTTTATTATCCTCAGTGTGGGAACTAATAGGTCGCTAGGTTCTCGAATGGCATTCCCGGTCTCGCCTCGGCGTTGGCAGATCGCTCCCCCATCCTAGTGATAACCTCGTCGCCGCCGCTCCGGGATAGCGAAAATAATTCGCTACAGGGAATTATCGATCAGGTGGTTGTGAGCAGGCCATTGACCAAGTTTGCGCATCGCGTTACGAATCCAGAGGATGCGCCGCGGTTGGTTAGTCTAGCTGTCCGGACGGCGTTGGCTGGCGCGCCAGGTTGGTAGCCCATATCCACACATCTAATGTCATGGGAATCTGCTTTACAGCATGGGTGCTGACTGGATTAGGACCGGTACTACTCGATTTTCCGATTGACGTGCTGTTCACTCCAGTCCATGAAAAGCTGATCTCCTGGGGTTCAATTACGTCTCCCCGTTCCTATGCACCTGGCCCGCACGTCGAGGCAGTAAAGAAGGCAGTGCATCTATTCAAGTTTGCGACAAGACCGGTTGTAATCATTGGGAGTGGAGCGCAAAGCGAGGAGGTACGATACGCGTTGAATCCAGTTAGGGCAAACCAAGCTAACCAACCCTAACTTAACCAGACAACAACGCAGTTACTCCGATTTTCGAACCAAACCAACATCCCCATCTTCGACACCCAAAAATGCATGCTTTCCTCGGATCTAGTTACAAAGGGTAAATTCTACGGCGGTCGTGCCGACACTCTCGCTCTGCTTTCTGCGGTTGAAGCGCTCCAACCGGACCTGGTTCTCCTGCTCGGCGCACGAACGGGTATGTTCCTGGCCGGTCGCAGCGGAGCAATTATTCCGCCACATGAGAAATGCAAGCTCATTCAAGTCGATGTTGACGGCGGCGAGATCGGCCGGACTCTGCCTGTTGACTTGGGTATCATCTCGGACGTTGGACAGTTTGTTGCGGCCGTCAACGCGCAACTTGACACTGGACCTGCTGGAGATTGTGGTCTTGTTGACACAAATTGGGTGAAAAAGGCAGTATCTATCCAGAGCCTACCCTCCCCATTCGACGCTGACCCCTTAACCCAATCATCTGGTCGCATGCACCCGCACCATGCCCTCAGAATCCTCTTTACCACACTATCCACGCAAATCAAGAGCCCCATCCTCGTCATGGATGGCGGCGAATGCGCCATTTGGGCGCACGGTGTCGCCCAGATCTTAAACCCCAGCGTGATCTTAAAGTCTACGGGCGCACTTGGATTCCTAGGGAACGGGTTCGGATACGCGCTCGGCGCTGCCGTCGCATGTCCTGGCACGAAAGTGATCAATGTGCAGGGCGACGGGTCCGCTGGATTCCACTTCATGGAGCTGGACACGTACGCACGGCTAGGTCTTGATGTCGTCACGATCGTTGTGAACAACTACTGCTGGGGCATGAGCAGTAACGGACAGGAGCTCGTTTATGGTGACTTGAACCCGGCGAGGCCCGTTAGCTCGCTGTCGGCTGTTACGGGGTACGCGGCTGTCTCTGGGGGGTTGGGAAATAGAGGGGTTAGGATTGAGAAGGTTGAGGAGATGGAAGGGGCTGTTCAAAAGGTTTTAGAAGGGCAAGGACCGGGTTGCATTGAGCTGATCGTCGACTCTAAGCCCGTCCATCCTGTCACAGAGGCCATGGTTGGGAAGACGGATGATCCGGACTTGGTGGTTGTGCCTTATTACGATAACATTCCTAGGGCGTATTATAAGGTGTAGGTACATAGGTAAGTGATTTTATATACTGCCGTTGATGTTCGCGCGCTTCGGCGTGGCAAGGATCTTGATGTGGTCGTTTGGTTTGATGAGTTCTTTGAAGCCCTGCTCGACAATGTCCTCTAGTGACAGGCGTCTGGTTATCATCTTCTCGACGCCTTGGAAGCGGCCTGTCTGTTATCAATATTTGGGTTGGAAACATAGGGTAGGCCAAAACTAACCAAGCACAAATGCCTCGACCACACTCTTGAAGTCGTCCTGGTTGTAAGCCAGCGAGCACTTGTACATGATCTCCTTCCACAGGAACGGAGCGAGCGGGAGCGTCATCTGTTAATGAAAATCAGCGAGCCATCATCAAATTCAACTCGAGGAAAAGAGGCATACAGGCGCCTTCGGCACCGCCAGATTGACATAGACACCCCTAAACCTCAAACTCTGACAGCCAGAATCGAAGCCAGGCTGAGCACCAGCACAGTCAAAGACCACGCTGACGCCATCCCCCGTCAATGCCTTGACCATCTGCGGGACATCGACCTCGGCGGGGTCAAAAATCTCCGTGACGATCCCCGCATCACGCAGTGTCTCCCGCCTCGCTTTGGACATCTCAGAAACATAGACTATATTTGCTCCCCGAGCGCGCAAGACATAGCTCATCGCTACACCAACCGGCCCAGCGCCAATGATCAGCACGGGAATACTGCTCAGATCCTCATTCTCACCATCAGCCAGACCACTCTGGTACGGCGCAATAGAAAGGTAAAGACTAAGCGCATGCCACGCAACAGCCAACGGCTCGATCAGCGCCGCAGCCGCAAGATCGACCTTCGCAGACCCATCCTCAGGAAGAACATGCACAGCCTCCGGCTTAACGGCAACAACCTCGGAAAGACCACCTCCGCCCCCAGACAGGCCCACAAACCCGATCTTCTCGCAGCTGTTCGTGGCGGTTTGCGAGCAGGGCGTGCAGGAGGAGCAGTAGTAGCGCGGGTCCACGACGACCGCTTGGCCTTTCTTTAGGTGCGATATCGAGTCTGGGACGTAGCTGATTCGGCCTGTGAACTCGTGGCCCATTGTCACGGGGAGAAGGGCGTTTGTCAGTGGGTGTGGTCCGGATTGCGGGGAGGGGATTGCGAAGGGGCCTGTTGTCCTTGTTAGCTGACCATCACGTTGATAGGAATAGTTCTAGGTACCAAAGATGTATTCGTTCAGATCGCTACCGCAGATCCCGCACCATTCAATTTCAATTAGGACTTTGTCGGTGCTTTCCTGGGGAGCTGGGACGTCTTCGACGCGGACGTCGCCGGCGGCGTAGAATTGTGCGGCGCGCATTCTGTATAATGTGTCTTGACTGGAATAGATGGCATTGAAGTCGGGGGTCTTACAGGCCGTATATCTGAGGGGTTATCTGCCTCCTCATCCGGGTTCATCGGCCCTCGGCTGTGTCCTTGCATAACTCCGCTCAGGTAGGAGACGTCATATATTCGCGGGATACGGAGTAAATATCCCAGTGACGGAGGTTGCGGAGTAAGACGCGCACTTGTACGGCATTTGTCCGATAATCATTTCAAATTGGTGAACGGCATAAGGAGATGTAGCGTGCATGATTCTCAAAGCCTTGGTTTATTCCAGGCCACGGGGTGCATAAATTGAGTGGATATGTGTAGCCGCGAATATGGCTTCCAGGACGTAATCACAGTTGCAACCAGAATACTTCAGCGTCGGTCATTTGTGTTTAATGTTGTTTTGCTTTTGTGTCCGAGTCCCGATTGCCGATTCGCTTGTGCCTGGTTCAGCCACCATCGGTCTGGAGGTGGACGATCCCAGTTGTAGAATATGGTTGGTCTCAAGTTGAGGCTGGGGCTAAGCTGACTGATTTCCGGATAATACAAAGCGCAAGCGGCATCTAGGAGGTCTAAGGTAATTAAATGGAAAAGCTTGAAGTAGGCAATCTTGAAATCCCGGACTATAGAGTGCGTTTATGAAAACAGGATGACTTTAGTGAAAATGCCAGGTGTGAGGAAAAGAACCGTTACTCCTATGAACCCTAACGAGTAGCCATTTTGCGATATACAATGACGGAAATGAGAGTCTAAGCCTTGGACTTGGACTTGGACTTCTTCTTCGACTTTGTAGCAGGCGAGGCAGCCGCAGCCGCCTTGGGCTTAGGGGACTCGACGGGAGCCTCGGCGATGGCCTTCTTCTTCTCCTTCTTTTCCTTCTTCGACTTCTTCGGGGTATCATCGGTCTTCTCAGCGTCGGCCTTTGCGGGCTCAGCGGGGGCCTCGATAGCCTTAGCCTCAGCCTCCTGCTCACCCTCAACAGCTTTAACCTCCTCCTCGGGCTCCTGGAAAGGAACCTCATCAATGCTCTTGAGCTCCGGCAGCGGCATCTCATATCCAAGCTCCTTCAGCTTCTCCGCCTTGGCAAGACGCCTCTTCTGCTCCTGCTCGATGTTCTTCGTCCACTTCTCACGGGTCCGTCCCTTATTCAGACGCTTCTGCTCAATCCGGTTCCATGGCGTGGCTTTGAAGCGGCGGTTGGCGCCCTTCCACAGCTCAGGGTGCAGCTGCTCGCTGGGGACGTACTTGCATTTCAGAATGTGACCGTACATGAGGTAGTTGTCCATTGTGGCGGCGACAATCTTGGCGACGGACTCGGAGGCGAATTCAATGAAGGCGTAGTGCTTGGATTTACCGGTGTGGCGGTTACGGGAAAGGCGGAGCTTGGTGATCTCGCCGAACTGGGTGAAGTAGGCGCGCATCTGGTGTTCGTAGAAACCGTGGGGGATGCGTCTGAATTGTGATTAGCAACGGCGGAGGGTAGGATTAGGAAGAAAACCTACCCAACGTAGACAACACCGGGGTTTCCTGAAGACTCGGCCTTGTTCTGTTTCTGCAGCTTGAGAATCTTGCGCTTGGCCTTCTTCGAGTCGGGAATCTTGGGAACCGGAGCGTCGGGGTCAATGGCCTCGTCTCCGGACTCGTCCTCGTCGCCGCTGCTCTCGAAGCCTCGGATCAAAGCGGTAGTCTGGTCATCCTCTTCTTCGCTCTCCTCCACAGCTGGTGCAACCTCCTCATCCTCGGAATCGCTAGGCACAATCTCAAGCTTCTTGGCCTTCTTTCCAGACTTCTCTTTCACAGGCGCAGCGGTGCCATCCTCCTTCTTGGACTTCTTAGCGCTTGGCTTGGCCTTGGTCTCCTTGTCGGCCTTCTTCACAGGAACTTCCTCCTCGCTCTCCTCGTCGCTCATGTAGTCCGCAGCACGCTTGCGAGGCTTGATCGATCGGGGAGCATCGCCATCGGTCTTGGGCTTCGAAGCCTTGTTCTCCTTAGCTCCCTTGGTCTTGTTCTTTTTCAGGATGGACTTGGGGTTCTCGGCGGGCTCAGCGGCTTTGGCTTCGACCTTTTTCGTCTTCTTCGCGGGAGAGTCGACGGTGGTGGCGGCCACAGCTAGACTCAATGAGCAAACGAACAGCAATTAGGCATTCGGAGACAACATACCCTTGCGCTTCTTGTCCTTCTTATCGGGAGCCATTATTAGACACTAGATGAATGGTTGTTGATTTGACCGAGCGGAAACTTTTTGCTGAAAATTATTTTTGGGTTGCAGAAAGCCAGGCGGTGAGGGTGGAAAGTGCTCCGCCTTCCCTGCCATCTCCACCCATTAACACGCCAGCTTCCTACACCTCAAGGTCGCCAACTGTAGATGTCATGGGGAAGAACAAGGGCACCGGTCGGGCCCTGACGCAGGAGGAGATTTGGGATGACTCTGCGCTCGTCCAGAGTTGGGATGAAGCTGTCGAAGAATACAAGGTACCCTACCTCATTAGCACGTGACTACAGTCTGCTAATTGCGCTACAGCTCTATCACAGCATCGCCGCCAAAGGCGAGAATGTTGAAGATGTCCTGAGGGAGGCAGAAGCGGCTGCTGAGGCCGAGGCGGGTCCATCGATGTCTTGGGCCCAAGTCGAGAAGGACGATGACATGGCTGACGTGGACGCGGATGCTTATGAGCCAGCTGCCGCTGCAGTTGAGACGCACGTCTCGCAGGTATGACTCTTTTGTGCATGGTACTTTTCGATGGTGAATTAATGATGGCTGATCTGACGGCTACAGGCACAGGCACCGGATGTGGCTGCGGAGGTGAAACAACCTCAAGACGCCGCGGCTGGGACTGCTCAAACACAAGCACCGACCATGCCGTATCCCCTTCTCCCCCAAAGTAAGTCGAGGCTTGGATTTGAATATACTGTAATGAGGGCTAATGGCTATCTCAGCTCAAGACGAGGGGCTGAAGAACCTCATGATGGCGTGGTACTATGCTGGGTACTACACTGCTCTGTACCAGGAACAGCAACGGGCCAGTGGGAATAGTACAAGCTCATGAGGCTTGGAGAACTCGTCATATCAAACGCATCAGAGTCTTGATGCTTGGGTGAATTCGCATACTCCCAATTTTGGTGTCCGACAATGTCCTACATTGCCACCTGTCGTCAGCCGTTTGCCCAAGCCAGCCAGACCGCGCGACCAAACGGTGACCCAAAAGATTAGTCTAGGGAGAGCACTCGGCGGCGATTCCGTTCCAACGCTTTACCTGCGTTTGAGAAAGGCTTACTGATATTCGGGAAGGAGGTGGGTTAGGCTATTCGTGAGATTTATTTTGGAGCCACTAGCAGCAGTCCTTGTCTGTATCTAATTCGAGCCTAGTATTAATCGAAGCCGACTTCCAACGACTCGATCTGCGCTCGAGCGATGGTCCTTGTATCATGTTTCCATCCATGCAGGTCAGACCCAACCTCTCCTCAGACAAACGGGGTCACTGCACTTCGATCAGGATATCCTTGTCGGCAGATCATCAACCGTCGTGGTTGGAGATCGCGTCTCTTTTTCAGGCATTGATAAAAGAGGATTTGCTATCTCGAACCCAATCCTCGTTTAAATTGTCATCTTCAAAGTATCCTTGTCTTCTGCTATATACTGCTCTCCCCTTCTCTTTCACACAACCCCGTTTCTATATATAATGTGGCCTATAATAATTACTTGCGTCTTAACTCGAGGCATGCCCAGATTTCTTCTACACTTCTCGCTCTTCTCCCAGAGGATTTTTTTCTGAGCACCGACATGCGCTTTCCTTTGTTCTGTTACTCAACTTTGATCGAAGACACACACTACTACTCAGCCAGTGTTCAATGCAAACACAACCAAAGATAGCAAGCCTGAGTCCAAATTCAGCACTACGGAAATCACGATAGACCGGACCTCGTTTTTGATCTCAAACCAAGCCCTTGCAAAGCATTCCTGGCCTTGCACTACTCTCGGATGCTATCAAGGTACTCCGTATTGCCGACGGCATCCCAGCTCACTTTGGGCGCATTGGCAGATGTAGTATACTATGTATTGTTCCAGGTAGCTACCTCTTCAATTCCCCCGAGACATCACCCCAAGTTCGGATATCACTAACGGATGAATATTCCCGCAGCATGCCCACGCCAGCAGCACAAGTTGTGTTGTATTACTCCATGCAAGTCCCCCATTGCCGCGTCCGGCCAAGCGAGCCAGAGCCGAGAATGCCGAGTGAAGGAACGTTGCAACTTGCAGTCTCCATCTGCATCGCCTTGGGCCTTTGGGTAGCTCTTTCGCGACGACCGACTACAATGGCTAATTAAGTCAAATGGTGGCGTACAGTGATTTGAATCTTCTTTTAGGGTATGTGCTCTTGTGAATTACTTCTTCCATTGACCCAGCATTGGTAATATGATATGGAGCTACTTTGGACCAATGCTGATCTGATCCAGGCCTGGGACAATACAATAAGCGCTCATTGTGTTGCTCGATACCATTGCTGCCCGAGCCCCAGAGTCCCTTGTATCTGATTACATCTCCATATCCGCCTGCCGGTTTTATCCCCGATTGGAATCCAAGCGCTAAAACTGTTGATGTCCCGCCAGCCCAAACGGGACGACTAGAGCATGGCGCGCGAATCCCAGTTTTTATCTCGCCGTGGCGACATCGTGGTATTTATTCCTGTTGACGCCGAACACATACTGCCTAATGGTAATCATATTCTGCAGAACCGATGCAGGATGTTGCTATGGTCGTGGTATCGGTGGCAAACTACTCGCTAGAAGGTTCCCCGTGGTATGTTATACCCCTTCTCCAATGCCGTACTCGCAGAAAGTTCCTAATTGATTCCCCTTAACAGGCCGTCCACTTTCTAATCAAGCATCTCTCAGCCTCAAGTCACTCACTACCCCGTCCAGTATGAGGTCCAGCATTAGACCCGAGCTACATTCCATTTCTCTTGGAGGCAATCCAAGCAGTGCAAGCCCAGAAATATCGCAAATTGTGTAAGGAAGGCATGCTGAACCTGTAAGTGACCTTCACAGATACCTCGGAATAGTTTCTCTTGGAGCCCGAGCAGAATTCTGACCACGAAGTAACAATAACAGTTCAATGTCATCCTTTATTCTCAGGCACACATGATTCAACGATGCCGGAGACATCCCAGGATATATGACAATGCGAAGGTAGCTGCAGGATGGCTCGCTGGCCACGCCGCGGTACAGTATGCGTGCTCATCAGCCACCATGCAAGCTTCGGCCCTCTGAGCTTGTCTGTCGCCAAAGTAATCAAGATACAGGGAAGCGAATCCTGAAGCGACAGGGCTGCCCTTACACGAGCTTCCAGCCATGGTGCTTGGTCAGAACACTGATCAAGGGGAGGTTCTCTGTCTCCGTGTCTCCCTGTCGAACAAAGTTTTCGGCCTTACGATGACGAAGAACGTTGCACGTCAATCTCATGTCAGCTTCTCTCATCGTTTCGCAGCATCGAATTTGACTGAGACTTGTTACACTGCTACTAGGTTGTGGCAAATCTTTCTTGAGCGTTGTCTTCCCACGTTCAAGAACCGTGGGGATCAATGCTATTGGGGCTGTTCGTCCCTGTGACGGACCAAGAGGCCTGGCTCTCTTCAAGAGCATGCTACACCACATGACAGAGTCCCGAGAAAACGACATGGACGCAAAAGACGTATGTATCTGCTCGCCACGCTTGCGGGTAATGAGCATGATTATCTTTCGGCATAGCATCATCACATTGATGGGAAAGACGCTTATCATGAACGAGACTGGGACACCTATTCTGCGCGTGACAACCTCCCCGTCTTTGGATGGCGGCTCCAGCAGCTGCAGCAGCTTGCCAATAAGCATCCGCACTATCTAAGCTGCAATCCCGTGCTTGAACACCAGAGCCAGGCTCTGGAGAAATGATATGTTCGTGGAGTACGCACTCGGCGCGTGGCGAGTTTCCCATCTTCGGACAGCGCCTCCAGCTGATCCAGGAGTTTGCCAACAAACATCCGCACTATCTGAGGCTGCGGCTTTACGCCATGTATATGAGAACAAAGTTCCGAGCGAGAAACGGTCATCGAATCAAGTGGCTGCCCAGCTGCAATCTAGCGATTCCCTTGAGCTGATTAGCCTGGTTGGTGGAGGGGCTGTAGCACATTCTGCTTCACTCATGCTATTTTACAATTCCAGGGGCGCGTAACATATGACTCGTAGCTTTATTAATGATCCGTAAGTGCTTCTTACCGAATACTTTGTTCTGCCCGTACTGACTGGTCACAGAAACCTCAGTTTGATCGAAAGAGTCGGACACCCTGCGCTTTGCCTCTCGACGATCGTCCCAAAGGGCGCCAACTCCGACGAGACGCTCAACACATGGACAAACGTGATGTTGGCCGGCGAGCGGGAAGAATATATCCTCCAGCCCACGCTTATTAGGATATTCTCATCGAACTGGAGTTACTTATTCCCATCAATACCAACTTCCATTTGTCTGCTGTCTCCATCTTCCGCCATGTGTAGGACAAAGAAGACCATGAAGGCTCTCAGAAAGTTAGATGGGAGACCGAGTCTGCCCTGAACGATGGCTCTTTCCGCAAAGCTCTATCTGCAGAAGGGAAACGACTGGCTCGAAGGGCGTATGGAAACTGGGAATATAATCAATTTCCTTAATTCTTGGATGTCACTCTGCGAATCGACTGTCTGGTTTATCTACAAACGTATGCCGAGTCTCCTTCTGTCTAGAGACTCGTTGGAAAAACACCCAGACCTCTTGGACTTGGGTCTAACAAACAATGACAAGGATGATCAGAACAAGGATGAATCTCGCCGAGAAATGGTGCGTTTTAGGCGCAATCGCACATTTGCTCCGCCAGAGCGATTGTCTTGATTGTCAGCAGCTTAGGCTAGCATGCTACTTGGATGGAGACTTTGCACAAACCCTGGATATTGAATCTGTTATGTAGCAGGTTTGGTGCTGGGATTTTCAAATAGTCTACCTGCACCTCACCGAGGGTTCGTCATCATACACTGCTACCCTTTGAAATGTGCAAAGGCCGTTTCTCACGGTCTTGATTTAAAACTCCTTTCTTGCATCATTACACAGTCATAAACAACACCCATGTTCTTGTGTGGCAGAGAAAAACATGCACGGGTGCTTGCAGTACCACCCCGGGGCCATTTACAAGATATGTCCGTTTTGCGCTCTTGCTTCAGCTTCCAAGCCGCAGAATTTGACACGCACATTCGTTCAGCGTCAAACTTGTGGCGGTGACTCAATTGCATCATCTTTCCCTCATCACGCTTTTCACTCAGCCTCAATTTCAAAGTGTCTCAGGAGTCCGAGGCCACCAGGCGCCATATGAGTATGTGCCTTGTTGTGGAAATGCTTGGCCAGCTGAGAAGATCACCTTGCATAGCTGATAGTGAGGAGTAGGTTTCTTGTCAGACCTGCGACCAACAGTAGACCAACACCATATGAAAGAAGAATAATGTGGTTGACCTCCACTCGGACATTGTCCGCCTTCTCCTGTCTTCACGCAATAATACTCTTTGTTCGCCATCCCCAGGGAAAGAGATTGATCGACTAGTCTGGTCCCTGCAGTAAACAGTAACTAAGGCGGAAGGATGCGCACTCTGGCAATGAGGCAATGAGTATCGGCCACGGCGAGACTCTACCACTGGACTTTGTGGGAGTGAACGGACGGAGCTTGGTGTCGGGAATATTCTTGATATCCTAAAAAGCAAGCTACCTTGGATGACTGGAACCATTATGGCCCCGGCATCATGCTGCACAGTGGTAATGTGCTGCTACCACGAAAAGAAGCGAAAGTCCCTGAGAGCACTCGCAGACCCCAGCAGCAGTGTTTATTGCCCCACTAGTTTCTCAACCTCACGTTCTCCTGTTTCAGTTACGCCTCTGCGGAATGTAAACTTTGATACATAATTGTCTCCTCTGGGTGATCAGATTGGAATGCTGGCAACTTCCCGGTTGTTTGTGAACTCGCCACAGTGAGAGCGAGAATTACTTCGAAATGGCGCCTGACGGCTTTGTTGTTTGGAAGATCGACCAAGATGGTAATAAACCTTCTCGGGACTTCCTTGTCCGTCTTGGTATCGGTTGGCTGCTGGGTTTGATTTCGTCCTCGGCGTCGTGGATTCTGCGCTTAGCATAGGTCGCCTCGAAGCTTGAACAGCACGGATCGGGGACGTTGTTGGGTGTTTCGCGGCTCTGACGGGACTCGATGTGCGTGGTTCAGATGGGTTGGATGTTGGGCAAACTCAAGAAGACATGGGCATAGGTGAGGTCACTGGGCTGATATTCCTCGAGGGGCGGCGGGTCTTGGAGCTGAATTGTTGTGGTCTCAGCACCTAGGCAACTCAACCATGATATTGCCGAGTGATACCATACAGTCAGACAGGTCTGAAAGTGGCAAAAGTGCTTCCTAGCCTGAGGTCTCGGTGGTACTGTTTTGGATCTCGACTGTCAACAAGAATCTTTGTTTTCTACTCACTACTGATTAGGTGCATGTTGACTTGATTTTCTTTGTTGAACCGCAACTAGCTTGTGAGGTTCTGTGGTAATTCCAGGAGTTTACCTTTGACAGTGAAATGACACTAGATGGCCTAAGCTCGCTAGCTTTCCACAAAGAATCTCGAGTCCCCTTCCTTTTGGTGAAACTGGGGTTGCGGCGTATCTGCACAAAGAAACCACGCAGTAATGTCACATGAACCTGTGGAGAAGCAAGGTTATCCTTTTGCCGAGTTAAATACAGGATGGACATTGGACGAGTCCCAGAGGGGCGAGCTTCATGCAACGGTATGGAGTACGCATCGATATTGCAGGCTGCTTTTAGCCGGCTTGGTGTACAACCAGGTACCCGGGACACGCAACGCTCTAGCCCAACAATTTGGCAATCTAAATATCCTGCGTATTACAGCCTCTCTACGAAAGCGATATGCGATAAACACATGTGCAGTCAAATTCAGGTAGCTTATCAGTATCCTCAGCGTAACTCTCCATGATCGTCCGCACTGGCAACTAAATGTCCATCGAGTACTTCCTCCTCTTCCAGCACTCCTATCTATGCTACACTTCGCCCAAAACCCAGTCAAGTCAAGGGCCGTAGAAGGAGCCGGGCGGGATAAAGTTGACATCATAGTTCTCCGGAAACGAGACATCAAAATGGAGGTCAAGATATGCTCTTTTCCCCTCGGGATTACCAGTGCCCCCACGAAACTGTCCGTCTTCGTTCAAATCCACATTGCCAAGATTGTACGCAACAAGAGTAAACCCCCAGTTATGATGTAGGAGCTCCCTCTGAAACCAGTCCAGGCGCCAGAGCGAAGGGTTATCGTTGTCGCCCGGCAACTCCCAGCACCAGGCGCCCGAAGACGCGTAGTTGGAGATGTCCGGTAGATCGGCGACAATCTCGCGCATTAGTTTACCGTTGACCTCGATGCGGGACGGGATGTCGACCAGGATAGTGATAAGCCGGTAAGGGTGCTTTTCATTGACTTGCTTGTCATCGCATTTTTCGTTCTCTCTGGGCTTGACAGCTGTCTTGTACATGTAGTGAACGCCGTTCTTGTCAAGCCCGCGCAAGATCTGGTGGATTTTGTTATCGTGCTTTTCGATCTCCTCGTCGGCTTTGACTCGTTCGAGCTCGCTTTCGTATCGCAGCATAGCGGGATTGCTGCCGCTCGGACGAGCAAACAGACGCCGGGGCATAACAAGGCTCATCTCGCTCTCTATCTCCTCGATGCGGGTCTTGTCGTAGACTTCCTTGAAGCCCGGACAACATGGCTTGATCATTTTGTTGGCCAGGTGGGGGGCAGATGTAGACTCTCGGTCCTAACAGTGAAGATGTTCGTGATGATGGTGGCCAGTAGCACGAACGGCGGAGCCGTCAAATACATATACTTGGAGACTGGTAGCTCCAAGGCAGGTAATGTGGATTCTAGCGATGGCCGTGGCCATGGCCACCATTGAGGCCGTGAACTATTGAATAGTACAATAGGATACCATAGAAGGAAAGTCAGGCGCCCGATTGTAGGCAGCGGCTTCAATAGAGAACCGGGATATTATCAAATACTATCAATAGAACCACCCCGTTGGAAATTAGCGCTGGCCATGGCCATGGCCACCATTGAGGCCGTGAACTATGTCGAAGCATACTGCCCTGCGGCACCGCCTTCGGCTAGCTCGCCCACAGAGATCTCTGAATAGCTTCATCTTCTAGCTAGTCATTCAATCCACATACTTCACATGGATCAGTCCGTTCCCCCTCTTTAAACTATTGAATAGTACAATAGGATACCATAGAAGGGAAGTCAGGCGCCCGATTGTAGGCAGCGGCTTCAATAGAGAACCGGGATATTGTCAATACTATCAATAGAACCATCCCGTGGGAAATAGGAAACGAACAAGTTTAATTGGAGGTAGAAACTGGAAAGTAACGTTCTATGGATCTAGGAAGACATCGATAAGGAAAAAATAGGTAAAGGTTCCAAGCAACCAGCCAGTCCAAAACGGAAAAAGGGCGCGTACATGGACCCGGGCCGCTCCTGTCAAGTGACGACCAACTCCCGGATTCTTCGACCTTCTACCTAGCGCTGACCCCGATTCGCCGCAATTTGGTCAATTTCATCCCGCCAGGGACCTTCGAAAAAGCCAACAAGGTCATGCTCACCGTCGTAGTATTCGCGAAGAAGACGCGACAGCAGCCCACCCAGCTGCCCAGTCGGCTCCCCTGGCTGGGCCTCATTTGGGTTGCCATCCTCACCATGCTCAAGTGTGCAATCTTGGCACGAATGTACACATCCCAGCGCGTCAAACGTGGCGTACTGAATGAACCTTCCCACTATGATACGTTTGTAGCTCGCTTTGGGAACAAACTTGGCCATCAGCGCTACAAAGAATTGAAGGGCTGTCCCTCTTTTCCCTGGCGGGTACACGGCCAGGAATCGGTGGAGCATTTTACTCAGTGGCGTGCATCCCAATGTTGAACAGGCGCAACTGCATATGTCGCGGGCGTTGTCAAGAATGAGGGCGCAAAGGAGATCGCGCCCTCCGTCTCGGACAAACTCATAGTCGGCGAGCAGAGATTCTCGGTCATTCCGGCCATTCGACTGCTCCCAGAGCGCCAAGTTTTGGCCAATGGCCCCGGCCAGATAGTGGGCAGCGGTGGCGTTGGTTGCAGACCTCCTTCCCAGGGAAGCTCCATTTCTGATCATCCAAATCGACGCGCCCACCAAGCCCCATAGATCTGCCCCATTATCGCGAGGGACTCGGCAAGCAATCTGCATGATCGGCGTGAGGCCCTTCTCGTCCTGCTCATTCATGGCCTCAAACTGGGTCAGATAGAGAAAGCCCGCGACAGACATGTCCAATTGGCTGTTGGTAAGATGTTCGGGGTTGGAGGCGGTATAAAAGCCATCGGACGCGATCTAGGAGTATGGCCGTCAGCATCGAGTTGCAATCAAGATCCTCTTCAGCAGGAACCCACCATAAGGTCTATCTCGTTCTGGCGAATGCCGCGCACCACCCAGTCCACTGCGTGCTGAATGTCTCGAGTCCTGTCCACGACGTGCTGCATATGTAACGTAAGCCCCTTCACATTCATCATTGTGCACTGGACAATGGCTCTATATTGCGCCCGAATTAGTACCAATTGCTCTCGATGTCAGAACTACGATGATACATACAGGTTGAGATAATGAAGCGCTGAATCGAGAGTCCCACAGAGATCTGCGAGTGCCGCTGCCGCCTCCTTGAGTCGAGGAGGCACTCTTGTAGGGACAATGCATATGCAACTTGGCCCCTTTGACCTTACCCTTACCCTTACAGCTTGGTTCCTCTCCCTGGCGCGAAGTAGCGGTCCCATGCTTGTGCACAAACTGCGAAAGCATATCGTCGACGCGTTTGGCCGCCCTCTCACAGTCTTCCATTCGTGACTGCACATACGTCTGGGCTTGCCCAAGTGGGTCTCCGAGCTCCTCGTTGTTGATCAACAACCTGTTGAGTAGCTTTCTTCGGGTGTTCAGATTCTCCATCTGCGCTCTCAAATTTTCGATATCGTTGTCAAGGTTTTTGCAGTCTTTACTGTATTTAATCAGCGTCTCGCAATGGGTATAAAGCCCACTGAGAATGCCAACAACAGCACCACAGATGGTAATAGGCTCTAGCATTGTATCAAAGGTGGCTTGGCGAACTTTTGTTGAAATTGGCTCCGGGAGGTGAATAGTAAGTGTCTGAACGTTAATATAAAGCAACTCACGCCTGGAGGGACACTGATCGAGCCAAACCTAGGATGCAGCTGGTAAGGAACGATGCCCCGGAGCGGGCAGCGATGAAAACGGCACTGAGATGGCGAATGCTGATCACAGAGGATGGGCAAGCCGGTAGAAAAGCGCTGGCAAGATGGATGCTAGATTGAGGAGTACTGATGTTCAACGAAATAATGGATAGGCTGCCAACGATCTGGTGGAAGGCCTGGTGCTGAGTGTGGAGCATGTCTCTTATACCTTTCTACTCTCCACGCCAAGTTGCTCAAACATTACTTCTGCTTACTATAGGGAGCAAGCTTTTACAGCAGGCTTTCTTTTACCAAGCTACTGGTGTGCAAGGTAGTTATCTGCAATCCGTTGTTCTGGCCAGATTGTTTACGGCGGAGCGAGCTACAGGCTGTCGTTGATTTACTGCACCCTCAGCCTGCAGAAAAACAATCAATCTAACTCCACAACTTGCACCCTGAAGGCCAACCAGCGGTTGTATCACATATGTTCTACTACTGGCTACCAGCCTACATGAAAAAGGTCTTTGCTCCAGAGCCCCCATACGGTTCGATCAAAGTAGGCCGGAAGCGTTTCTGCTTGAGCATGGATTGTCAATCCTACGCCATCCGTCGAGCAGCACTGCGTATCTCCTTGTCAGCTATATTTCAATCGTTGGTAGAGACGGCACAATGCACAACAAGTTGCATGGGATATTGGGAAATCCGTGGATTTGGACAAGTTTGATAGTCTCTGACGCCTAATGTACGGATTGGAATGTTTGCCGTCAAGGCCGCTTGTCATCTCGCCCGTGACTGCAAGGGCTTGCCAACCCTGTTCTAGCAAATCATCCGGAATTGGTCCTGTTTGAAGTGATCGCGCGAGGATCCTGTTGCGGGGGGTCAGTTGCTGCATTGCAGTTCTCCCCACCACCCCACAGATGCATGCTACACTCACCACCTAGGCCATCAGTGGTCAGGGCAGTACAGTGGTTGTGCCCTAATGTCAGATTCAATGTCCGCTGGGCTGCCATTGCTGCGCCTCCGTTGCAACAAAGAAGCGCGTCTTGTGGCTTCCTGCCATCAGCATACAGGTTTGCATATCTGTTGGCTTGTGATGCTAGCTTGGATTTGGGGAAGATTGTTCACAAACATGCAACCTTAAATGGCTCCACCATCCGGGCCCACCTCTGTGGAACAATCCTGCCTGTTTGAAGAGACGAATAACCTGACTGAGGGCCAACAAGAGGCATCGCCTGTTCTTTCTAAACTGCAATTTCAAATGAAGCAAAAGATGTTGACATTCAGAGGATCTCGAAGGGCGAGATGACGAGATAGCTGTTGAGGGGCGAGTCGCTCCTTCCGCCGGATATAGCAGTGATAACAATTCATGAGTATTCCTGAGTAGACACCTAACCTAATCAACAAAGTGTACGCAGATTCATCGTCCCATCACAGAGAGAATTGAGAGAAAAAAAAAAAAGCAGAAAGATCAGCTCCAATCTAAGCTCATTCCAATCAAACGATATCAAACGCGAATCCAACCAGCCCAATCACATACCCAGCATACTAGTGAGCGAACCGAGAACAGGCAAGCCCCCAAGCATATTCTGCTGCGCCGCAGGCTCACTAGCATCCGACGAGGGCGAAGCAGCGGAGGTCTCCTCCTCCTCCTCCTCCTCCTCGTCTTCATCCCCAGTAACAGCCTCCTCCTCCTCTTCCTCTTCATCCCCGGTAACAGCCGCCTCCTCCTCCTCTTCTTCCCCAGTAGCAGCCTCCTCCTCTTCCTCTTCACCTCCAGTAACGGCCGCCTCCTCCTCCTCCCCCTCCTCCTCTTCTTCTTCATCCCCAGTAACAGGAGACGTCGCAGCCTCGGCGTCCTCAGAAGGCCTAGGCCTGATTGAGTCCTGTGTGCCGTCGGCGCTGGGGACGTTCGCCATGCTGTTGGGCGTCGTGTTGACGGGCATGTTGCTGCTGACGCCCGAGTCGTTTGCCTTGGTTTCGTCGTTCTCTGTGCTGTACAGGTTCAACATTTCGGCGGCGGACTGGGGATGCTAGTTAGCATGTTGCTTTGGTGGGGTGGCTTTGGACTTATGGGATAGGGACTCGTGGAGTTACCTTGAGGGAGTTACCGCCGATTATGTCTGTCAAGCCCGCCGACGGGGAAGCGCCATTATCGCGCTTGAGGTTGAGGGATGTGGGCGCCGCGGCGGCGAGGAGGGAGAGGTGCAGGGCGACGGCGAGGGAGAGCTTCATTTTAATGGATGGTGGGCGATTGGGGCTGGCTAGAGATAGGTAGGTAGTGAGGAGCGGATGGACGAGGTGAAGAGGGCAAAGTGCAACGGCGCCGGCAGGACAACGGCGATTTATACTCGTCAATAAGCAAGCAAGCTTCGACCGCTATGGATGGACATTCCTGCCGCGTATGCCAGGTTGCTCTGTGCCCTGTTTGGGAATCTTATCCGCCGCAGAATGGACATCCAGGGTCCTGTCAGTCCTGCCCTGGTGTGCCTGCCTCTGGCTCCAGGCGTTGGCAAGGGAAGTATGGCGTGCGGGTGGCATAGCGCCCTAGCAAGGGATACAAGGAGCCTACGAAAATTCAAGCCATAGATGACAACATTCCGAACTTTAATCGCGCAACTAGACCTACATACCTAGCACTAAGGAACTAAGAGAGAAGAATGTAGCTCCTTCTGATTGACACGAACCGCGCCATTCGATATTGACAGCGGCCGCAACACGAGGGAGGGTGTGGAGAGAAGAAATGATTCGACTTCCGCTTACTATCGGCACGACATTTGACCTCAAATATCATGGGTTTGACAGACGAGACTTCGAAGGTGCCATAAAGCTGTCGGGGAGGTTAGTAGAAGGCGGTTGTGGTTAGTTGAGTCGAGTCGGTGATCGAAAAGTTGTTGACAAGGGAAGGGACACATCAATCCATTCTCTCTTTGCCATTTGCTAAGGTGGAAGGTTGTTCATTCCAGGGGTCGTTGGGCCCGCGGAACAAGCCTTGAAACAGGATATGCATTGGCATGCAAATCATGGCTTGAAACGATTGTGAAGTGTATGCTCAAAAGCGAACCCAACAACCTCGTGTTGGTGGCAGGCGTCGGGATTAGAATGAGCAGCTTGCTCTCGGTCCCGTTCTATAATTTGTCCATAGAATAGAATATTTCCACGACAAGGGTATGTTGGGGACCTGGATATGTATGAGGAAGAAAAAGGAAGAGAAAGAATTTTGCCAGCGAGATTTTGTTGTGGTAGGATGATTAGTCATGGTCCTCTGCTCGGCATGATATTTTGCCGAGCCGAGGCGGTGCAAAAGCTTCTCCGCTGTAACTACTCCGTACTCTGAAGTAAAGGCTACAGGCACTCTGACGTCTAACAATCGCTGAATTGTACAGTCATGAGGTATATACAAAGAGGGAACAACATGAATCAGAAACGAGCAAGAACCCTGTCTTGTGCATCGCCCAAGGCAAACGGGTCTGACGCTGTCTTGCTAAGGACCTTCTTGGCCTGCTCGGCTGTGAAGCCTTTGGCCTCCACGGCAGGGTTGTAGCCGAGACCGGTGATCTTTGCGACCTCCGCCGATGGCACGGGCTTGGCAGCCCTACCGTCAGCGCGCTTATAAACCGTCACGACGACCGCACCGCCCAGTCCCAAGTTGTGTTGCAGGCAGGCATCGGTTCCGTCGATCAAGCGGTTGTTGGCCCAGCCACGCAGGTGCCAAACCAGCTCGGTACATTGCGCCAGACCGGTTGCGCCGAGCGGATGACCCTTGGAGATAAGGCCACCTGATGGATTGATGACCATCTTGCCGCCGTATGTGATGTCTCCCTTGGCAACCATCTCGTGGGCTTTCCCTGGCTCGGAGAGCTCAAGAGCATCGATCGTGATCATTTCATTTGCGGAGAAGCAGTCGTGTAGTTCGCACACCTTGATGTCCTTGATGTTCACACCCGCCTCGGCGACGGCAGCGCGGCAAGCGGCCCGAGACATGCCGAATCCCATGAGATCGATGGAGCTCTTGTTGTACAGCGTACTGTTATCCGTGGCGAGCTGCTGACCAGCAATGAGGACAGCCTGGTCCTTGAGGTGAGGGCGGGCGTCCAAGAAAGCCTGGGAGACGATGACAGCGGCGGCGGCTCCGTCGGAAGTAGGGCAGCACTGCAGCTTGGTAAGCGGCTCGTGAATCATCGGGGCCTTCAAGATCTGCTCAAGCGTGTATTCATCCTGGAACTGGGAGTAGGGGTTCCGCTTTGAGTGTTCGTGGTTGACTCGCGCGATTTCGGCAAAGTGTTCGGCTTTGGCGCCGTACCTAGACCAGTCGGTTAGCTAACTTCGGCAAGCATCAAAGATACAGAGCTCACTTCTCCATGTACTCGCGACCAGCGTTACCAAACATCTGTGCGGCACCGGGAGCGTTGGTGACACCGCGAGTCTCGGCCATCATCATACCGAAAAGACCGGTGGGGTTGGTTCGGTCGTTGTAAACCGACTGCAGAGATCCTGGGCTCATCTTTTCAAAGCCAACGACCATAACGCAGTCGGCAGCGCCGTGGGAGACGAGCGTGCGCGCCATAGCAAGACCAGTCGATCCGGTTGAGCAGTTATTGTTCACGTTGTAGATAGGGATCTGGGTGAGGCCGAATTGGTAAAAGACACGCTGCCCGCAGGTGCTGTCGCCGTAGACATAGCAGGCTACGCCCTGCTCGACATCGTCGTAGTTGATCTTGGCATCCAACATGGCCTTAACGCCCGCCTCGAAGCCGAGCTCGTTGTAGTCGACTTTGCCTCGCGGCTTGATGAACTTGGTCATGCCCACGCCGAGGACGTAGGCGGGAGAAGCTGCTTTCTTGCCCATTGTGTTGGTGTGTGGTAATGTCTGGGAAAATTTCAAACGCAATGGGCAGCGGGCAAGAAAGATTCAGGGCCAGCCTTTAAATGTGGTTGAGGAGGGCATGTGGGTAAAGCGGCCGTGGCTTGTTGCGGAGGCCAACTTGCGGGGATGCCGTGGCCGAGGTCCCGAGGATATCATTGCTCTGACAAATACGGTTAGCGCGATCATATGACAAGCACCATCCATGAAGTCAGGGCCGTGGATAATAATGCGGGCTGGCAGCTGACAGCGGCCTGGGATAGAGCATATCCGTCCCGCTCGGGATGATTTCATCCTAAGCCATGTGAAGTTGAAGCAAAGCGCAATTCATAAAGTGAGCTGGTTGACGGTCCGAGGACTAACGGTGATCGCTGCCATGTTATCGGCACTGAAAGTCAAGGGCCGTCCTCGCCATATCTCAGCCGTCGGATTCGAAGGGGGATTGAAGAAGAGCACACGGACCGAAAAGAGGTGATTACTCGCCGTTGAGTGTGTCCCCTGGCACTGGTCAACAGGGCATCCCCGCAATCCAGATTCGAGCATGATATGGATGTGGATGCCATTCGATGCCCAAGTCAGCCTTATCTTTGTCCTCGCGAGATATGGTACGCCATCTGCGACCACCGTAGCTCAAGTGTAGTATCCATGGATTATCGTTCCTCGCTTGGATTGCAGTTTGGCCTACCCAGCATGCAGCCCAGACGTTCACATGCGGGGCGGGACCAGCTCAGCTCCTAAACAGGCAATTACCTGCACGACCTCTCTGCCAGCGGCTCGGCTATCGAGGCAGAGCCCTGTCTTGGGCCTGGAGGTAGCACCCCGTGGACTCACAAGTCTATATCAGTCAGGGATAATTTATACTTGAGCAATTGCAACGAATCTCTATGGCTAGCTTGACAAGCATCGGCTCTTCAGCACGGAAGGATTTGGCGGGGTAGAACGCTCAAGCTTGCGGACTGGTTTGGTCCGTCTCGCCACCTAGTCCTGTTTTAGTTAGCGCTCTTTGATAGATCGCGTCTCTCAGATAAATACTCCGCCCCTGTAGGCTTGTATCTGGAGAAAGAAACGAGAAAAAAGAAGAAGCTACTTCGCTTGTAAGTTACAGGCCAGTCTACTACTCAAAGCTATCGCACCCGTTCTGAGATCAAGTCATATTTCAAAGTCCGTAGAGTTGGACGACTGCTTCACCAAGACGTCACTGGGCTTCTAAGCCCAATCGAGCTTAGACTGTACATTCCTGAGTGGCTCTCGCTGCTGTCGGTGGGTCGCCCAATTCGCCCAATTCTAACCACGAGCTCAAGAGTTCGCTCCTCCTCCCCGTTCTCTCTCTTCATGGAACTTGGACTGTACTGGCGCGGTAACCTGCTTGTATGTATTCTCTGATTTGGACATACCTGCTTCAAACTGACCATGGTTTGTCTAGCTCCCTCCCTCTACCGTCCGAGTTCGATCTGTACATACCCATCGCCCTTTTAAAGCGCACCCTCCCCAACCCGACCAACTTCCTTTATCTTCTCTCATATAAGAGTGGAAGAGCTGTACATTGGACAAAGCATACTTCATGGACAATTGTGGGACGCTGAACGGTCTGCTCACACCTTGAGAGACCGGTTTGCGTTCCATAGGGTTCCCCAGCCTACACGCCGAGAGTGAATTGACTCACTTTGAAATTGAACGACTAAGCACTGAAGAAACACATCTGCCCTCAATGGGAAGTCTACAGGGATGACTGATAACAAACACTCTGAACATGCGCCCTTTGCTCCTCCTTCACAACCATCACCTGCAGTAATGCCGTCGGGAAATAACTGGACTATGGATGAATCCACTCGCAACAGACTGCTCAAGAAGTACAAAACTCAGGTGGCCTCCGGGACTTCCACGGTCTGCGCTACTCTAGCTGTGGTATGTCCCGCGCAGAGTAAGAGAACATGGAACACTGCTAATGTTATAGACTCCTCTTGAGAATGTCAAAACTCGTATGCAAACGTGCGTTCACCTGGACTTCCTTTGAAGCGCCGCTGACCTGTCTAGGCACAACTTCCAAAATGTCTTCCAGTGTGTCCGATACCTCTGGCGAACCGAAGGACCCCGTGGCTTTGTTGCTGGTATGTTTCTTCGCATCATTCTCTGCGCAAGACTGACCGAATAGGTGCTCTGCCCCCGCTTGCCAGCGTCACGGCAGTCCGGGTTGTGAACTTTACTACCTACAATTCTGCAAAACACCGCATCTCTGATTTTATCGAGCGTATGACGGGGTCGTCCCCTCTGGAACTTTACAACCAACCGGGAAGCGCCCCCACCGTTTCGACTATTTTTACATTCATCACCGCGGGATGTTTCGCCGGAGTGATTACCTCCCCGCTTGCCTGTATGCGCGTCTCTTTGGCCTCGAGATCAAGACTAATTGAATAGGTCCGTTTGAACTGGCTAAGAACGTCGTTCAGACGTCTGTACTCGTCTCGAATCGCGCCCAAGCTTCCCCTGATGCCGTAAGAGATCCCTCGTTGCGCCACAAGCCGCGCATCGGAACCATCGAAGCGATCCGGCAGATTGTGCAACGATATGGATTTAGAGGTCTATACACGGGATTCGGGCTACATGCTATGCGTGATACCGTCGGGTCTGGCCTATATTTTGCAGTCTACGAAACGGTCAAGCAAGTTGCAGCTAGAGAGCTCGGACCGGACAAGTCTCCGTTCGGTGCTCCTATGATTGCTGGAGCAATCTGTAGCACAGTGCCGTGGTTTTGCGTACGTACTCGCTTCTACACTCACGGAGGAAATACTAACTGTTGCAGACATACCCTCTTGATACTCGCAAGACACGCGCGCAAAGCGTGCTTCTAGGAAAGACGAAGGAAGTTGGCGAAGCTTCCGCCGCGGTCGCACGGTCCAGCATGTATAAGGGACTGTCGATTATCCTGATCCGCACTGGAGTAAACAACATGATCCTACTCAGCATCTTTGAATACATCAAGATGCGCATCAACGAGCTGGACGGATGAACCTTGATGCCAATGCTTAGGAGTCCAGGAGTATTGTATTATCTGAATATAGCCATAAATAACAACCTGTCCAATGCACTTTTTTAACGCCTTGGAAATATCTCCGATTTAGTAGTACCCAGTGGCGGCCTAAGGCACCACCACGTCATCTGGCTGGCCTTGGTTGCCGTGGGGTCGGCGGGACACCTTTCAATCCTATCAACAACAATCCTCTCCTCGAGCGCAACGCCGCGCATCGCCAAAATGGCCTCGTACGTTTGTCCGATCTCTTCATATAAAATCTGATGCTAACTCCAGTAGAAACATCCTCCAGGTTCCCTTCCGCCGCTCGCATACCGTCTCCCTTTCAGCCGCCCTGACCCAATACATCTCCTCCAAATATGACCAGCGCCCGGATATGTTCGCAGATGATCTGCTCATTATCGACCGGTTACGAAGCGAAGCTATAAACGTTCAGGAACCGCACGTGAGCGGAATTAGTCGGCTGGTCATATATGCGGCGCAACTGAAATGGCTTGGGGGGAAGTTCCCGGTTGATGTACGTACAGTCAGTGATACTAGAAATGGCGGGGAATTGACAGTTATAGGTTGGGGTCGAGTTCCCTTGGTATCCCGCTTTCGGTTTTAATACCAGCCGGCCAGGTATGTTCTCTTCCAGTACCTCGATTGACTTCATTGGGGAAAGCATGGGCTAAGTAACGGGCAGTCTCGCAGGATAACATCCGGTTCGAGCTCGCAAACGTCATCTTCAACCTCGCCGCATTGTACTCGCAGCTCGCATTTGCCGTGAACCGCACAACATCTGACGGCCTCAAACAAGCATGCAACTACTTCTGCCAGGCAGCTGGTATCCTTACACACCTACGAACCGACATCATCCCGGACATGCGCTCGGCCCCGCCGGAAGACATGGACGAGATGACGCTACAAAGCCTAGAGGAGCTGCTCCTTGCACAGGCACAAGAATGTTTCTGGCAGAAGGCTGTCAAGGACGGGCTGAAGGATGCGTCGATCGCGCGACTCGCGGGCAAAGTGTCGGATTTCTACGGAGATGCGTGCGACCACGCCGTCAAATCGAATGCGATTAGTCCGGAATGGATCCACCATATGACGGCGAAGCAGCACCACTTTGCGGCTGCAGCACAGTACAGGCAATCGCTGGATTGTTTAGAGAAGCGCAAGTATGGCGAGGAAGTGGCACGACTACGGGATGCCGTGGCTTGTGTGGACGAGGCGCTGAAGGAGAGTCGGTGGATTAATCGTACGGTACTGGGTGATTTGCAGGGGTTGAAGAATCGGGTATCTGAGGATTTGAAGCGCGCTGAAAAGGACAACGATATGATTTATCTCAACCCTGTACCGCCCAAGTCGGAGCTGAGGCTTATCGACCGCGCCAGCATGGTTGCCGCTAAGGCACCATCGCAGGTGACGGATGCGATCTCTATGCTGGGAGACAAGGGGCCGTTGGGGCAGCCGTTGTTTTCGAAGCTAGTGCCGTATGCTGTGCATATTGCAGCTAGCATCTACTCAGATCGGAGAGATCGTCTGGTCAACGAGCGGATCATCGGCGAGTTGGAGAACATGACCGACAAGCTACGCGAGTATGTCTATCTCTACTTTCCTTATATCACTGCTAACTGTCCAGTCTCCTATCGTCTCTCAACCTTCCAGGCTCATTACAAGCCCTCGAAAAACCGCTTGGCCTCCCACCGAGCCTTGTCTCTCATGCCGAAGAAATGCGTCAACAAGACGGTCTCAACCGTCTCCGCAAGTCCCTCCTGGACACCGCCAAAGTAAAATCTAACGACTACGCTGTCTACATCGAAGGCGTGGAACTCCTGGCCGCCGAAAAGGCAGAAGACGATGCATCGCGTCGCAAGTTCGGCACAGACCGCTGGTCGCGCCAGCCCTCGGAAGTCGCCGCTCCAAAGCTATACACCACCTCGCAGGAAATCAACGGCTACTTCACCTCCGCCGATAGTAGCGATAAGCTCGTCGAGCAGAAACTGCATGACTCCGAAGCTGTCTTTCGCGTTCTGACCGGTACGAATCGTGATCTCGAGGCTTTCGTTCCCAGCAGCCGGCGCGCGACGATACCGCCCGAAGTTGAGCGTGAGGTTAGCAGGCTCCGCAGCTGCATCAGCGAAGTCAACCGCCTCGAAAGCCGACGCAAGCGCAAGGCTCAAGCCGTCAAGGATAAAGCGCGTGCAGATGACATCAGCTCTGCACTTGTTCGTGAAGCAGCACGGTTAGAGCGCGAGTTCCCAATGCAGGCCATTCAGGCTAGCCAATTCGAGGACCTGTTTGACTCGCGGCTGCGCGATTATGACATCGATCTGGATATGGTTGCGCAGGAGATGCACGACCAGGACCAGATCTCCGCGCAGGTGCGTGAGGCGAACCGTGCGTTTACAAGGGCTCATACGGGGGACGCTTCCACCAAGGAGCGCGAGAAGGCCCTCCAGGAGCTGGAGAACGGGTACCTGAAGTACAAGGAGATTATCTCGAACATTGAAGTGGGCCGCAAATTCTACAATGATCTTGCGAAAATCGTGGGGCGGTTCAGGGATGATGTCAAGGCCTTCGTGCATAAGAGGCGCATGGAGGCTAGTCAGCTTGAGCAGTGCGTGCCCTCTCATTCTTGTTCTGCAATACCTGTTTTGAATGCGTACTAACTTGGAACAGGGATATTTCCAGCGTCGCAGCGATGGCATCCCTAAATATCTCGCCTATCCGCCAACCCCCACCGCAACCAGCACCACCACCCGCGCCGGTGTCTGCTCCTGCACCAGCTCCAGCACCGACACACTTCCAACCAGTCCAGCCCCAACCTCAAGCCATTCCTCCACCTCAACAACTGCAGCCTCCTCGAGAGCCGCTCACGGCACCCCAGCCAACTCGCAGCGTCCCGCAGATGACGCCCGGGATGTGGTCTCCCGAAATGGGTATACGGTTCGGACCAGGCAGTACGTCGTCGGCGCAGTCGCAGCGAACTTGGGATCCGTCCAAGGGGATGAAGTTCTCATGATACATCTGCTCACTTTCTTCCTCGGGTTTGCTCCAGTTATACAATCTTGATTTAGCTTATTGCCATTAGACATGTACATACAAGACTTCGCTTCCTATTCACATAGCACCCATGTATAGATCCACTATCCAAGTTGTATCGAAATGCGGCACAGCCTCGCATTAATGATTAGGCCGTCCAACTGCCGCAAACATATACAAGGCTATCTACTTATCCACATAGTCCAGTCTATCCAGCCCTCAGTGAACCCTCCTCATAACAGCCGCCGCCTCAGCCGCCTGCTCCCTAGCATTTATCTCCAGATCCTGCCTTAGAGAAAGAAACTGCAGCCTCGTCGTCCAGGTCTCCCACTCCTGGATTGCTATCGCGCCAAGCTGCGTCCATGGACCTGCATCTGCACCATCGACACTCCCCCCACCGTACGGAGGCTCATCGTCGTCATCTAGCAGCGACATAGACCTCTCCTTACCTTTCGCGCTTCGATACGAGGTTTGGCTTCGCTGTATTTTGCTCTGTGCCCGCGCACGCGCATATATCTCCTCACCCATAATAATCAACCAGAGCGAGATCGCCGTGATGGGTACTTCATCCCCGCGCTCCTTGCCTGAAGTCCCACCAAACCAAAGCTCGTGCCCCGTCGGCGCGATATCCGGGTGCTCCAATGTCTCGGCAATCATTTCTACGGCAACGCGCTCGCCGACGCCGGGCTGTAGCAGTAGGTTCTCTTTTGTGAGGAAGGAGAGGAAGGAGATGGTGTTGAAAAGGTGTTTCTGGGCGCCGCTGCTTCGTCGTCGTCTTCTTCTTGGGCTCTGGCTCGAGGCGGGATTGGTGTTTGTGTTGGATTCTGCTCCTGATCCGGATCCGGATCCTGAGCCTGAGCCTGAGCCTGAGCCTGATGCTGGCTCTGAGGATGAGGCGAATACATCTTCATCGTTTGTATTTGCGTCAGTGTCGGTGTCGACGAGTGTCCCTCGCTGCTCAACCTCGTATCCACCGGCACTGTTCCCGTCCAGCCCAAACAACAGCGAGCCGACATCCAGTGCCCTCCTCAACCCATTATACCCCACGCGCTCAGGTTCAACATGCGCTTGCACCTCTCGAACAAACTGCAATAATCTCTCTTGCGCCGGGCTCGGCAGATCGGGCGTTGGCGTCGTCGGATCGGTGTCTATTTGGCGCGGCAGGGATCTGCTTTCTTTTAGGACGGCCGAGAGAGTAGTTCGGGGGCTTGCATGAGCGGCTAGAAGCTGTTATTTGGGTTTTTCTTTTTGGTTGTCACAATGCGGAAGGGGAGGGGGGAGTCGGTGCTGTCTGTATTTACCTGATTCAAGGGCTGAATCGAGGGGGATTTTGTCGGCGAGGTAGAGGGGTATTATGTCTTCGAGTCTTGTGGGTGTGGGAGTAGCCATTTTCAAGGGTACCTCTATGGTTTTGTTTCTAAACCATTGTAGCATGCTAAAGACTTTGATTCGGATAGCCCGGAGGCCGGGGAAGTATATACTCTCAAGCTGTCATGACGTCAGGGCATGTATAGTATTGGCGTAGGTAGAAACACAACTCGAGCAATCATGCCCAGGAGTATGCCTATGATATAATCCGGCGCCATCACAGGCGCGTCTAGTATGTACGGTGTGTATCAGAACATCCCATGGTTTCGCCTAGTCCATCTCAATCCCGCTCGCTACTTATAAATAACCAACCAAACCCCCGCTAAATCCGCACCAAATACACGATCATCCAAACAACTTATTTTCTCAGACCCAATAACCCCAGATAGCCCAATTAATCACCTAGTCACGCGCATAAACCTAGGCTGCCTGCCCTTTCCCATCTCCATCAACGGCATCCTGCTCCAACCCCTCAAGGAAGAAATCCAGCTCACTGGGTCCACCGGGGTTATGCTCGTTCTCAGCAATCTGCTCTAGGAGGCTAAGGAAGGGATCCTTTTCTTCATTCGCACCTGTCCCCGGTCCCGCCGTAGCGGAAGACGGCTGTGACTGGGCGGTTGACTCGGGTGATTCGACGGGGACAGGAACGGGCGTGGACTCGAAGGGGAATGTCGCGTATTGGATTTGGGAGTGGAGGTATGAATGGGTTTGTGAGGGGGTCTGGGTTTGCGAGTGCGGGTTGAAGTGTGTTGATGTGCCGAGGGTGGGGGAGAATATGGTGGATGGGCCTGCGTTGGGCATGGGGTTCGTGCCCGGGGAGTGGTTGAGGAGTTCGGGGTCTGTGGGAATTTCGGGCCATGTGGAGGAGGGTGAGAAAGGAAGGGAGTGCGAGACGGAGGCTGAAGAGGTGGAGTGGTGGCGGGCGTGCGTATGAACGCCGTTTGGTTGGGAGGGGAGTATCGGTGTTGGCGCTGCTGCTTGTACCGAGGCCGGTCCGTAGAGAAGTTGCGGGTCGAGTTCGATTCTATAGCCATAATCCTTAGCACATGTTCCCTGCAATTCAGGTCTTGACGGGAAGGAAAAGAGAATGAAAGGTTAGGAGGCACTTACTGCTCATCATCCACAAGCCTAACATGACTCCCATCAACCCCAACTCCACCCCCAATAGACAGCCCAGGATACCGATCCAAAAAGTCCTCGAGATGGAACACCGGTGCAAACCGCACCGGTCTCGCCGCTAACGTTCTCACAAGCTCAGCATGACAAACCGAGAGCGTCTGCAACAGATCGCGATGATGCTGCACGCCCGACCAAAACCCACCCAGCCATTCAAGCTGCGCCATCTCGCGGTTCAGAAAATCGGGAGACGATGCGAAGACCTCGCCCTCGCGGCGGCCGTTGTAATGTACGCCATGAATGTGCACTGTTCCCGCAACGGTTAGACAGTAAGCTACTAGATCAGGCCATTCTATGCGCGGTGCATGGCGGGCGAGCTCGACGAGTTCAGCAATTGCATTTGCATGGCTGAAGCAAAGGGTTGTTGCTTCGATTTGCCAACTTTGGTGTTGTCCTGAGCCGCGCAGCTCAGCGAGGTCGATTGGCAGGAAGGGGCGGTAGAGGAGACAATGAACGAGGTGGTAGATGAGTTTTGAGAGGAGGAGAAGTGTACTTTCGGGGTGTCCGAAGAGGGCCTCAATGCTTGCAAAGAGATCATGGGTCCCCGCGGCCCAGAGATCGAGCTCCTGACGGATCTTCGAGAGATTGCTTAGTGCGTGCCAAGGGAAATGGGAGTCGCCTTTTACGCCGCCAGCAGCGAGGTAGCGATGCGTTACGCCTAGAATGCGCGAAATATCAACAAGGAGAGACGAGCAGGCTCCTGAGCCTGCGCCTGAGCTGGCGGTTTTGCGGCGGTCCGAAGAGTAGGGGATGTTTGGACCGACGGGGTTGAAAATATCCCCCGGATCCTGGCCGGATGGGTTAGATGCCGGGAGACGGACGAGAATGGAGTGATCGGCGATCAGGCATGGTCGCTTCGACCCGCAGGTGAGAAACCGGTCCATTATGTAGACGGACCAGAAGAGGCGACGTCGGGTTTCTCGCTCTGGGGGAAGAAGAGGATGGGTGTGGGCGTGAGTGGTTGGTGGTTCGCGGTAGAGATCCAGGGCTAGGACCATGGAGACTGCATTGCCTGAGGACATGACCAATTAGCTGAGGGTAGCAACACCAGGGAGAAGGGCGGTATACCTAATGTCATGTATGCCTTCTTACCACAGCCATACGCGTAGAACGTCTGGGACAAAAGCAAAAGGGTCTGGAGATTCTCAATCGAGGGTTGGTCAATATCGACCATGCGCCGGGCCTGCCGAGCATACTCCAGGCTCCCTGGGGGTGGATTTATAGTCGTGTACCTGTAAGCCATCAGCCAACATATCCCGATTTTAAATTGAAACACGCACCGCAACATCAAAGCATAAACAGCCATAGACAAAGCCGCCGGCAACTGCGCACTCGCATGCCTCTGCCTCGTAGACGCCTCGTCTAGAATAAAGAACGGCTTCCCATGCAATCGCGCAAAGTACGCATCCAGCATCCCATCCGGTACGCGACCGGATTGAGGATGTGCGTGACCGTGGCCCTGCGTATGCCCATGCGAGTACGGAGCAGGAGGAGGCGCTAGCGGAAACGCAGCTGGATGCGACTGCGAATGCGAATGCGAAGCATGAGAATGAGATATTGAGTTATTCGACGGAAGCGGGATATCAGGCTTCACGGGCGAAGCAGGGGAAAGCGGATGCGTGCCATCGTCCTGAAGGCGTTTCTCAAGCCCGTCGACTCGTTTGAGCAGGGCCTCCAGGACATCCGTTTTGGGGCCTCGCTTTTTGGGAACGGCGTCTGCATTTCATCAATTAGCCGATTTTGAATAGAATAGAAGAAGTGAGATAGGCAGCACCATAAATGCAGGGACACTGAAAAACCTTGCATGCTTCGCAGCTGGGACGGAGGCGGTTGCATTTGATCTGGAGAAGCCGAGGATTAGCCGCCGCCGTACCTATAATACGAAGAACCCGATAAGAAGGAAAAAGAAAAGAAAACCTTTCGTTTCCTGCAGGACTTGCAGTTCATGGACTCGCGGGGTTCAGCCGTGACTCGGCGGGGCGTCAGCCGGTCGATGCTGACCGTTGGGCGCGACATAACACAGACAGAGATACAAGGAGATAGACAGACAAGATCCAGAGCGGAGATTTGTTGAGAAGGAAGTGGAGGGTTATATTGGAAACGTGGAGCCCCGGACCCCAGCATCAACGACACACGGCATCAAATGATCAAACGACAGCGGGCTAAGCAGAACAAGACTAGAAGGGGCGCTAGCAACGGACTTGCAACCGATGCGGGGATGGTCACATCCGGGGTCTCTGCACGTTCAGCTCTAGCACGGTCGGTTAATTCGTCGGGATTTTCCCAAAGGCAGAACGGACCACTGTCCGAGTGTACTCTGGAGAGAGATTGAATGCTTCAGCTAAACTAGACTATACGACGCCATGCGCACAAAATCAAACGGCACGTTCTGGCCCACCAGCAGCCGCAGCATCTCGACCGTCGTCCACGCATTCACGTCCTCAATCCCATACGCCGTCCATCCCGATCTCTCTGCAACGCCCACAGGGTCCCCCGTGCGCTCGCCCCTCGTAAGATCGAGGTACACCTTACCCCTGGTCGACGGTGGCGACGCCCGGCCGGTACTGCGATAGTGACGCAGCAACGGCTGCACAAGGAGCGATTTTTCTGGTGGCAGAGCCGAAACAATCACAAACGGCTGTTCTACTAATTTGACAGACTGGATAGATGTAAACGGCTCCAGCCCCTCTGCCAAGGGGCCTGTCGCTCGGAAGCCGACAGTGTAGATGGCGCCCACGCCGAGGCTGCGGAGAGCGAAAATGCTGGCTGATGCTTCGCTTTCGGAACCGGCCAGGATAATGGCTGCCCGGCCGCGGTATGCCGACGGGACGTAGTCGCGAGTTAGGGTTGCGCGGATGCCTTTCCACGTGGCATTCTCGCCGACCAGGGATCCTGGGCTTGTTGCCACGATTGTATCTACGAGGCCTATCGCCCGTGCTGCGTCGCTGATTGCTGGTAGGTGTAATGTGCCGCTGAGTGGAGGGTGCAGTGCCGCGCCGCCAAAACTGGGCTGCGCAAGTACTCGCTCGAGCGAGCCCGCTGGCCCTCGATCCACGGAGGCCAAAGTGTGCGGTAGGCTAAGCTCATTGAAGCACTTCTCCATGAACATGGACTGGGGCGTCGCTCGAAACGAGCCTATCGCGTACAGATCGCGCTTCGGCAGCTGTCCCATGATATGTAGCGCCTCGTTAATCTCGGCAGCGGTCAACTGACCAGGCGCCGCAATCATAGGAAGTAGCGGGTGCGTAATAGGTGAAAACACTGTATTCAGGGCACGCGATAACTGCCCCAGCTGTCCCATGTTGACTGCTGATAATAACGGATACGTCCCGTGTGTTTGCTTGACCGTCGAGCGAAAATACTCGAGCTCATAGTTTGCTTCGACGCTATCCACCATCGCAATCATCTTTACAATGTCTGCGTACTTGGCACTCTCCTCAAAGATGCGCGGCGCCTCAGGCGACGTCCACTTCCACTCGCCAGAAAAGTCATGGAAGGCAGACATGATCACGCTGTTTCCTTTGACCTCGGCCAGCTTGCGCCGGATATCTTCTGGGAGCCATAGCTCCACATCGATATACTCCACGCCCCACTGGATTGCGCGTCGGAGATACCGGTAGAACAATGCAGGGTCGTCCATGGGGAACTTTCCATTCTCTTTCGTGCATCGCGTCGTAAAGATAATCGGCATTTCCGTATGCTGCCGCAGTAGCATCAACTGCTGCCCGACATATCGCAGACTCGGCACCCTCGGCTGTCCCTTATCTTGAGGCACCGGTTCCGGGTCCACCAGCAGATCAACGCGGATCTCAACAGCGTCAGAGCCCACCGATAGAATATCTAAATTCGGCAACGCCGCATGCACATCGGGGAAAGTTGTAGATATGAAATTCGTCCTGTTTTTCGTCTTCAGATCTTCATGTGGCCGGGTCTGCCCGAGAATCAACGAGAGAAATCGCGTAAGGTCCCGCCGAAAGAACGGACTCCGCAACGAATATAAGAACTCGTAGTCGCATAAATCTGTGAGCCCCTCCTCGGGAAACGACCCGTCGTCCACGCAGTGGAGGTTAACCAGAATGCACGCCGACTTATCGCACCCTTCCAAGTTTCCGGAGAGGTCCGCCGCCCGGATCCCAACGATAACCGCGCTACTTCCTCGCCCTAAGGTCGAGAGCGACGTCTCTGTTGTCCATGGCTTTCCCAGTATATCCGCAACTACCTGCACGATGGCATCCTGCCCCGGTCCGTATATCGCGACGACTGTGCCAGAAGGCTCTTGCGGAAGCGCTTGCACTAGGGGAAAGGGAAGGACAGTAGAGGCCGATGACCCTTTCAGAGTCGTCGAGGCGGCGGTGACCGGTGAGTCGGCTCTGAGGGTGGTGGCCACAGGTTGATGGTGGAGGGCGGTTTGCATCATCTTTCACGGCATGCTTGGGTCGCAGGATCAAGGGGTATAAGAGGTCGCGAGCGGCCACCGAGACGTCAATGTCAGATACGGGGAGCAAGGCAGCGGTCTAAAAGGACGGATAATTTGGAGACCGAAGCGAGTTGCATCGATGATCAGCGGAACCCGATTTCCTTCCAGAATCAGTACGAAAAGCAACCAAACCGGCCAGCCTCGAAGAGGATATAAAGAGGGCCAGGCAGACTTACAGCAGTAATCCGTCAAGTAATAATAATCCAACCTGAGGAATGGGGTGGCCGGATCAGGCGCGCCGACCGGGGCTAGTCCGAGACGATGGCGATGGCGAGAGGCGACTGGCAGCAGAACACCAGGGAGGCACGGGGAGGGGCATTTCTCAGTTCCCGCGAGTCGGCTCTCAGTCAGTGATGCGGATGAGGTCTGGATGGAGATCGATGGATCCGGGGAGGTGCAGTTGGCGGCAGGCTTGGGGCCAAATGGAGGGACTTTTCCGGGGCCGACGGCTAAATTTCCCCGGCCTGGACGGGAGGCAGTTATTCCGCCAATCACACGGCAGATGCTCTGTACTCTGATACAGGACAGAGAGTCAAGAGAGAGCCAGGGCCAGGGCCAGATCAGGATAAATTGGCTAAATGTCACGATAAGAGGTATTTCACTGATACTAAAGAGTTGAAACACGGAAGCCTGCAGTTGGATGTGTCAAGGTCGGTCACCCTTTTCTGACAATGTCCCAGAATAAGCATCACAATCAACATGATACTACAAGACAAGGCACTGCTGCTTTGAAGAAGTAGAAGGAGCCATGATACGAGGAAAAATCCATCGATATCCACCTACCACGTTCGTTCTAATTGTCCGTCGGCTTCGTCCGCAAGCGATCAGGAACCGTGCTGACTAGGTTACACACTACCACACTGGAGTAGCCCTGTGGCTGAGCTGGCTTAGACGAGGCGTCTACTTCCGTCTTCCGACCTCTACCCCGGAGTATACATGCCTTTCGTAAACAGAAAGTCTTAATCTGAATTGACGTCTCAGCAACAAGAGATGTATCAAGGGTATAAAAGGGAAAAAGCAAACAGATCCAACAGCCAAATAACATGATACACAGCCTATCCTGCAATGAACCTCAAATCCCGTTCCCGTGCCACAACGGGCGATTAGTATGTCTATAATGCATGTATGTGCCAATAACTGTACAGGGATCGGAGCTGTAGGTGTGGATGGACCAAGGAAAGCAAGTCATAGCGAAAGCTCATGAGACCATAAGCTGCAGATGTCGATCACTGAGCTTGAAGCTGCCTCGGCATTTCCTGCAGAGCGGCAGGTCTTCGCTGAGAGGCCCAAGTACCAGTACGTAAACGTACTCAAAATGAGAAGTATCCCGCCCGCGAGTTTAAGAACTTTTATGTGGTATTGACGCCAGATGTTCTGCAGTCAATGCAGAATATGCCGCTGTAGGCGAAGACAGGGTACCGAGTGTTTCAGATCGACCGAGCCACCACTCAAGAGGCACAAGATGTGTCCCCCGTAGCGCGGAGCGCGGAGCAGCCGACCCGCAATTGGTCTGGATATGCCAGATAGGAAGAAACGTGGCGGCGTGATAAGATCCCAATACGATACTGTCGGGACGACACACTCCACCAACCATCATCCGACACTCTTATGGAGGCGAAATCGCAAGGCCATTCATGAGCTTGGGAAGGGGCTTCCGCCGGGCATTGTTAGCCGTCTTCGATACCCGGGGCGCCCCGTGAATCATGCGGGGCTCTTTCATGAGACTGGCGTCGAGTTTCGCGGGGGCTATTCAGCGTCAGTGCCATTACATCAGTATTGGAGCTCTAGGTAGTTGCAGACCTCGTGTGACCACTCGGGTATAGTCCCCGGAGATACTCTGCTGCGGCCTGCCCGCGGCAAATGAGGCAGCACTTGCCGTCCTCCAAAGATGGTTCGAGGTATCAGACAAAAAGTCTGTCGTGGACCGGCCGGAGAAGATGGACGACCGGCCTCTGTTCCGCTTCGATAAGACAATCTCGTCAAAGAGCGTTATTCTCGGGTCCCTCGCCTTGGGATTCACGCGTTCCCTGTCACTAATGAACTCGTTGAAGCCTATCCATGTTAGCACAATTTCATCCAGAGTCAAACGGAAAGTTTACCTTGGGTTTGTGATAGGACACCGATGTATTCAGCATGCTCACTTGGCAAGCTCTTGCAGAATGCATCCATGTCAAAACTGTACGTAAGGCCTGCCTTCTTCTTGTCGCCACTCGCTGGCTTGAGATACTTTTTGTATGTGTAGAACAAGCTGGCAAAGCATCGGACGAACGCTGCCCGCACCTGCTCGGGGTAGAATGCGACGGGACAAACAATGCAGATCTGGTGAGCGCATCGGTTGTGCACCTGTGTCTTGCAGGATACACACTTGTACATGTTCTCGTCTGCCCGTTCGTCGCAGATCGTGCATACCGCCTTGTCATCCCAAGGTTGAAGCTGCAAGCAATGGCCCTCCACCCAAGACGTTCCATCGTTGTTATGGATTGGCTGGACTGTAGGCTGGGGAACAATGGTGGAGGCAGCGACGGTAGACTGCGCGTAAACCGAGGGGGCATATGTAGACTGGAAATCGGTGTTCAGCGTGCTGACAGACAGGTTCGGTGCATGACCAAGGAAAGGTGCACTGGGCCGCCTAGGAACCTGGCGCATGTCCATTCCAAAGGACGAGCTGCGCCGAGACGCGGCGTCAAAGTGACCAGATCGCTTTTCACGAAGGGAAGCTTGAAGCGCCATTCCCGAGTCGTTGCGTGGAGTCGCTGGCGGCGGCGGGAAGTGACCAGAGATGGGTGAACTATCCCTTGGCGATGGTGGAGATCCGGGCTTGAAGGTCGATCCGGTTCCCGGTCGGTCCGAGCTTTTGGATGAATATCCTCGTGATGGTGCTTGTTCATTACGGGCATGCAGGAAGGCGTTGAAAATAAGAGGCAAATGCGAGTTTGGGGAAACAGCAGTCTGACCAAATGCGTTCGAGTTGAGACTGACGTACTTGGATAATTGTGTTGACTGTGCTTTGGAAGAGTAGATGGAGGCGTTCTCGGACATGAACGCGTCGTACGGGAAGGTCTCGATCGCGTAGGCAGGGGGGCCAGTAGGCACTCCGTATCGACTGTGATGAGGAGCGGCAAGTTGCAGCAGAGAGTGAAGCTTTCTTCGCTGGTGACGGGGGAGCGGAGTCGGCTTGACCGTGCTCTCTATGATATCTTGATCGAGGTCCACCAGAACGAAATCATCTGAAGGAAGCTCTACCTTTTCATAGCGCCGTTCGATGCCGACGATGTACGGGCAGGGCGCCTCCAAAGCTTGGATCAGTCGCGCAGGGAGGATGGGAATCAGCACGCCGGACCACGGGATAGGGAACAAAAGGTCCACCAGAGCCCTGGTAGCAAGGTATAACATGGACGTGTGCGAGGACAGAAAAATAATGCGGGATTCGGTCAGAGCATACTCAAACAGTATCATAATGTTCGACAGTGACAGTGTCCGGAATAGGGCGTATAGATCCGTGTTTCGAGACCCGGGCAGCTCATTGGTGGCTTCCTTACGAGCAAATAGCCGCAAGTCACGCACGGCCAGCTCCACTTGGGTTTTAGAGGTGTTGGGAGCGAACGCCTCCGTGCACAGGTTCATCACGTATCGCTCCAAGGGCTGCCAGGAACCCATTCGAGGAGAGGCCGGAGGAATACGTTGGATGCTGTTGTCGGTCATGGGGACGATGACTGCCTTCAGCCATTCTTTCCAGAAGCTAGTCATGTTCTCCTCCCGTCCCAGAATGCCGTAAGCACGAGGAATCCAGAAGCCAGTATCTCCATCAGTCAGTCCCTCGATCTTGGATGCCGCTCCGTGACGCACCGGACGCAAGAGATCAGTCATCAATCCAATCTTCTCTTCGACTGCACTGATTTCGTCTTCCAATTGTTCTCTCGACTCAGATCCGGAGGGTACGGTGGGAAGCTGAGCCAGGAGTCGGGAAAGCTTAGCTCGCTCCTGCGCCAACCGTTCTCCTAGGCTTGCTGCCAGTTCACGTTCTTCATCTGTCATATTATCTTTTCGCCATTCCTCACAGCACTTTTCTAGTTGGTCCGCCGCTTCATGGTTCAGGGGAATCCAGACAATGGCGCAGATGGCATGCAGACGCGAGCCGTTGTCGCTCGTCATCACGAAACCATGCCATGTTGACCGCGGTCTCTGGTCGGACGAAACGATATTGACGTCGTTTGGGAATGCGAACATCGGCACATAGTCTGGAAAGTTGGCACGCTGTTTCAGGTCTTCGGGCATGCCCTTCGGAGGGTAGCGATCGAGGAGGACGGGTTCAAATCTTCGCTTCAGAGGATGCATGGTAGGGGAAATCTCCAACGGCTGGGGCGCTGGGATTACGGAATTGTAGTTACTTAGGCGTCGCGAGGTTCGAATAGATGCTGCGCATCATTAGCAATGTTACATATACTGCACAATTTGTAAAAGTACCTTGACGAGCAACGGACGGCTGCCTCTTCATACTGTTCATGTCGCGAAACGACATGTGCCGTCGCACACTTCCAATGCTCGATCGAAGCAATCCCGACTGGGGCGGCTCCTCGGACACAATCTTCTGAGTGCGTAATCTGGACCGCGGTCGAGAGGCCGGCGTGATCGCGCCCGCGCTGAGGCTTAGGTCCGTCAGAAACGTCTCCCTTTCCGAGGCAAACTTGACCAATGCTTTGTCAAAGTCGAATTCCTCCAGACCTAAGAATTGGGAGGCCCGCGGTGACGGTGCACCACTACCAACACCACCACTATTACCACCCTTGATTGTCATGCTGCTGCGGTTGCTGTGCGTGCCGTTTGCATTACCATTGGCATTGGGATCTGAGTCTTCGGAGCGAAAAGAGAGGCGCTGGAAGGAGCTACGAGGGCCAATAACGGAGGAGCTTCGAGAAAGCAACCCGTCGAAGCGATCGTGGGCAGCTTCGGCGTCGGCATCTTCTTCGATGATATCGGTGACCGCAGGGCCGGGCGCGGTGTTACTGGCGATCCGGTACTCATCGCCTAGCTTGCGAAAGGTTTCAAGAATCTCCGAGCCGTCGACACCGGCAATCCAGAAGTAGTCTGCGAGCGGGGTGGTGGACGTCTCGGTAGTGGAGGAGGAAGTGGAAAAGGGCATGTTGAGTTGAGTCGGCTCGGTTCTGCGGGGTTGAGATCATGAATCGTTCAAGGAAAGTCGTGGGCTTCGTCACAACATTGAGTCGGAGATCAATCAGTAGACGACTCGAGCGGCTCGGCAACGACAGAGCGGAGAGAGGTTCGCGAGGAAATTCAGCGATCAGGGGCGAAAAAGAACGGACAGGACTAGCATAAGTGTGGGATTTGCGACGGGATCGCGCAGTCGGGCTGGCGGCTGGTGGCTGAAAGTCTGCAAGGCAGGACGAGATATTGTAAGGAGAGAAGAGTAAAAATAAGAACGAGACAAGAAGGATAGGACAGCCGCAGAGATAAGGGCGGAGGGGCGAGGAGTGGTGGTGGTGGTGGAGGAGAAGAGACGTTCGTGGGCGCCGATCTGGATGGAGAGAAAAAGGAGGTGGAGGGCTCTTACCTACGGAGCAGAGCACATACACAACCTAGAAGAGACATTATACTCTTAGGCTACTGGTAATTATAGCTCATGATATTCTTCTGACTTCCTTTATCCTGCCTCTCTTCTTCTGTTCCCTGTTTACATTGAGTTTTGGCTTTTCAATTTTTTATTCTGCTCGTAATTGCTTTTTCGGCAGGTTGCGTGGATTCCTGGAAGGGGCAGCAGTGCAGTGCAGTGCAGTCCAGCCAACGACAGCCCCGTCCAAGTCGCACGAGCAAGGGCCTCCTGGCGACCAGTCTTCTATTCTACAAGGCACCTCTCACTTGCAAAATCGACTGTGCGACAGTTTCAGGCGCGGAAGAAAAAGCGACATTCCCAGTGTGCCAACAGAATGGGTCGCGGACGGGGAAGCAAAAGCAAAATGTCTACCTAAGAGAGTCTGGACATCGGTCGAAGCAGACTACTGCAAGTGTGCGTCCCTAGCTGCAGCCACCAACCCCCTCCCCTTGGGCCAGGAACCTGCCTCCGCCTTCCACCACGTTGAGACCTAACCTTAAGGTTATAGCTGGTGAGCTATAACTTCTGAATTGGGTGAGTGCTACTCCGTACGGATGAGGACCGTGAATCTCCAAGTGGGGTCCGACTGCTAGAGTGGGCTCTGGAGAACGACTGTTCGAGACAACCATGGATCGCTGTCTCCCAGAAATGGTTCTCACGAGACAACACTCCGGCACTCCGACAATGACATTGACGATTATGTTCAGGGGTCAATCTATTCGACAATGTGGTTGGTGCTTGGTTTGGCGTGGACTCCCCAGCCGTTCCTTCAAAGTCAAGAATTCAGTCAAGGCTCACCTGCCGAGGCAACCCGACAATCTGGCAGGCTGGACTCCATCGCCCACCCGTGACTCCAATTGATGCCTGTCATTAACGGCGGCTTATATACAACTCTTGGACAGCGCTTACATCCGCTGCACTCTTTTGAGTTTCGTCCTCAGTTGAAGTAGTTCGATCCCATCCCCTCATACATACTTCGGAGCACAGAGCAACCACCTAAAGCTCGAGTTGGCGATCTGTGGATCTGGAGTCGGACTCCGGAGCCAGACTGGGCAAATCAAACCAGCGATCAATGGGGCTTGCGATTCATGAAACGATCGTGCACTGGTAGAGACCCCTTCATAGGGAGAACGGCCTTTATTTGTACTGTAGAGTGTAGACCGGTTCCTATTCGAAGCAGTCAGCATTCCTCTACCTGCCTCTATCCATCTCCTCTCAGCAACCTCCCGATATTGCATAAGAGAGCAAGTGATACAGGCCCCTTCTGGCTTCACCGTACAACGGTGTTGGCCTATGAGAAGATCGTGCAACCACCGATGATTAAACTTCATACCAAGGGTGCTTGGCTGTCATTCCCGCAGTCAAGAGTCCCGGAAGTCTATCATGGTTTGAAACCTGAGTGGCTTGCAGTCTGCGCGGCTCAGTTATATATATCCGTGCCGGAGCCCGATGTTTCAACTATAAACAGCATCGTCGCACGTAACGCATAGGCCTTACCGGAGACTCAAGGATGCTTAAGCGACATATGACGGGAACGTCGAAAGATAAAGTAAATTGATCACACACATTATTACAACTCAAGTGTCAAGATAAGCACCTGCGCCGTACATAGACCATCATAGTAGCATGACAATGGGGGGTCAAGGGACTTCGCATCTCGGAGACGCTCCGAGTTCTCGGCAGCGGAGCGGTCCCTGTCTACAAAAAAACCATCCAATGACTCAACCCATTCACATTACCATCCATCCAATGCAGCCCACGTAAACAACTCAACTTCCGCCTCATCAAGATAGAATAAACCAAAGCAAGCAAAAAGACAACCCAAAATGCCCCCAAAGCTCATAATCTTTGACTTCGACGGCACGCTCTTCGACTCCCTCAACGCAATAACCACCTCCGTGCAGCTAACCTTCGACAAACTCCTCCCCTCTTACACCCCAGACCCAGCCGAACTCAACAGACTGATCTCCATCGGCGCGCCACCAGAGATAACATTCAAGGCCTTGCAACCCCCCGATGAAAGAAACGCTTCGTTCAACGAAGAAACCTGGGTGACGACTTACCGAAAAATCTACTCGGAGCACGGTCACCCGCTCACGACGCCGTACCCCGGCGCAAAGGAAGTCCTGGTTAAGCTGCGCGATGCCGGGATTCAACTCGCGATAATCAGCAACAAGGCTGTGGCTGCCATTCACTCCGCGCTAGCGAGCCACGGGCTGGGCGGCCTCGTTCCCGACGAGCTGATTGTTGGCGAGCCGATGTTTACTGGCGGGAAGAGGAAGCCGCATCCTGAGGGGTTTAGCGAGGTGCTGTTGCCGAGGCTGAAGGCTGTATATGGGGAGGAGGCGTGTGCGTATGGTGAGGGGGAGGTGTTAATGGTTGGAGATACGGTCACGGATATTCTGTTTGCGAGGAATATTGGGGCGAGGGTCTGTTGGTGTCGGTTTGGGCAGGGGAATGCAGCTAATTGCGAGAGGGAGAAGCCGGATTCTGGGATTGATCGGTTGGTAGATGTTCTCGGGGTTGTGGATGGGATGGAGGTTATATAGATCTATGGGCTTTTTGATTCCTGGATGTGTATATAAGTGTTTAGAAACATATAGATCTTGACTATTTGATGGGGACTATGGTATCTTCACACCAAGCAGAAGCGAAAATAAGTTGGTTGGCCCCCATACATTAACCAATATATACTCAGAGATACACGACAATCCAATTGCCCAATTGCGAGGCCTCGAGTGTACCCAAAATCAAGCATCATACTGCATATTCATGATTCCTTGAACATCCAATTGCTCCGCCAGATCAAACAATTCCTGCGGCTCGAGTCCAACCGTGCCGTCAACGGCGAATATATCCCAGTCAAGCTCTTGTTCTCCCACTGTCTCTGCTACCGGCGCCGTTTCTGAGCCAGCCATCATATTCATTCCTTCAATAGTCTCCCCACTCCGAACAGGAAAAGAGTTGGAATTCACATTACCGAGCGTAAGCGGCCTAACAACCCTTCTCAAACAATCTAGCTCGACCTTTCTCAGCGGAGCCGCCAAACTCCCTTTCTGGACAAGAACATCCATCACAAAACCCGCATTCTCGAGCCACGATTCTTCTCGTGCAAGGCTTGGCGCAATAACACTGATAATATGCAGTAGGAAAGTCGATGCGAATGCGTCCTCGATTTGGAAGGGTAGGAAGGCCTCGATTCGGTCTGAGTCGGCGAGTGTCCGGAGCGTCTGGAGGACTGTTTGGGCCGATTCAACACAGCAATGCAGTAATGATGAGACAACGGGAGAGAGCGGGATGGCTAGAGGTGTCGGCGTTGGGTGGGTCGGGGTTTGTGGCTGGCTCTGGGCGTGTTCGATGTGAGCGTGAAGAGCGCACATTACAAGCGGACGAGTTGTGAGGACGACGCACTATTGAGAGATTAGTTGTTGAGGTGTGAGGATGACAGGGTGACTCACATGGTGGTAGGCAAGGATCAACCGCGTCGCTGCGCGGGACGCACGGCTTAATGAGCCATGAAAGTGCGTCTTCAACAAGTCATTCAGGTCCTGCGAGAGTTCTGCCAGATTACGGAAGATAGATTGCGTGTCTTTCAGGAGAGTTCCGTCAAAGTCGGCGCCGACGCCGTATACCGCTGGGGTCATTAGTCTCAATTGGCAATATGCCGGAAAAGCTTACTCGTAAGAATGCGTGCACTTAACCTGGCGAGCTGGACATGCAGTGTAAGCGCCTTTTCCTCCGCACTTCCCTCTGCAAAAAGCTTGACCGTAATGTCCTCGTCGCGAATGGAGCTCGGCGCCCCAATAAGCGCGGAGAAATCCCTATCGAGCATATACACCATCCAAAAGAGAGTCTTGCAGCGGCGGGTTAATGCCTCACCATCTAAATGCTCCGGAACGTGGCGGTGAATGCCTTCTATAATGCAGACGCGAAGGGCGAATCCTATCTATAGTTGGCTCAGTACATGTATTCCAGATGCACAGAAAGGGCCCTACATGTTGGAAAGCAGCAACTCGCATATCAACAGACTGAAAATACAGCGCTGCCAATGTAAGCGCCTGGATACACTGCAACTGATCTGCATGTACACCAGACATGTCCGGCATAAGCGCCATAGCCCGTGATGCATATTGATATCCATCAGGAGGCGCATTCGGCTGCCGATTCGGCGCCAGAAATGCCTTTCCGAATGCTATGATGAGCAGGTACTGCGCGAACCAAGTGCGCATGTGACCAACGCATTCCTCCGGCTTGTGATAAAAGATATGCAAGTGGCGGACAAACGCGGCCTCATCTAGTATATAAAACAGTGGACCAAAGTGGAAACGCACCGTGTGAAGTAGATACAGACCGTAGTCCATGGGAGGCAGGTCGGAGAGATCAGGTGTTTCATCGGCAGACAGCGGATGCCATTTCAACATAAATGCTGTGCCGTCTATGTTCCAGGGATCTGGAGGATTGTTTGCGTCCGGGACCTGCTTTCCTAGGAGAGCGAGGACGCGCCGGCAGAAGGACCACGAGGACGACGGGCCCATGTACCAGAACCTTCCGTCAGGCGACCTTGCGAATGAGTACTCCGTCTCAGTTAAGGGGTTCTGTGTAAATAATGAATGTGGCTGGCTTTGAACCGGCGGAGAGTTGTCTATCTCCAGCACGTTCTCAGACAAAGTCTGGCGCGACCTGCTATATAGTGCGGGTGAGTTGCGGCGCTCCAGCTCGCGGAGGTAACTGCGCTATTAGCAAGGGTGTCCCGACGGTGGCATTATGATACCTTACCTCTCCGGCACCGAGACGCGGGAGTCCTCGACGTAGTGACATCGGCGCTTCCTTTTGGCGCAGCGCATACATGGGTTCGTCCCCGAGCACTTGACCTTCATAGCCCGACATCGCTCGCATCTAGGATGGATTTGTCAGGTCTGACAACAAAAGTTTATAGCGAGACTCACGCCTTCTGGACCTTTTTGGCCCTCGACGGCTCAGCGGTCGTCATATTCCCAACGCAGCGGGGTCATGATGGTGCGGAGATAAGAGGAAAATGTCGGAGCGGAATCCCGACAGTCGGATCGATTAGTAAGAGCCATTGTAATTGGCCCATGGCGGACTATATTCATTAATACTACAGTATCTACTGCATGAACAAGTAGAAAGTCTGAAGGCGATGCTGATTCATCCAGTAGAAGAATGGAACTGAAGTCCTGGGTTTCTCACGAGGAACTGGAAGGCAGTCGCCCGTTCCTCCCAAAACGGACACAAAACAACTAGTGGGTAGGAACAGACTTCCGGCTAGAGAAGAGTCATTCAGCCACGTTAACCATATAGAAAAGCTCTTTTCGACATCTTCGCGCTCAGGTTTTGCTCTCCATCACGACACACTCGCTAGCCATCACAAATCGCGCCATGCCCGAGTACACTACGCTTCCTACCCTGCGAGGGTGTTTGAATGCACTTCTCTCGTGGTTACCACATAAAGAGAGCCCTCGCCAACACGAAATCATCGAAGCCGAAGAGGAGTTCCTCAGCTTCTGCGGAATAGCGTCGAGAGCCGGCCGGAAGAGCAAGATATGGCGCATCGATTCAACAGACAATACGTCCGAGATTCCTACTTACCTCTTAACCTTGATCGAAGACTACAGCATCGCCATGAGACCGACTGGAACTGTTGCTACCACCGCAGACATTCCTATTCCAAGCCGTCCTCGAGTTGACGCCATCCTAAATCATGTCCTGGCCACCGTCAAGCGCAGGGTCCTGGCAGGCCTCACATCACAGGAGCAATCGGAGGCCTGCGGAAGGCTACAAAGAATCTTTTGGAGCTATGAGCAGGTGGTCCATCTGGCAGATACGGCCCAGAGACAGGGAAATATTTTGGACTGCGCGGTAGACTATGTACTGTGGCATGGAGACCAGCCAGGGCTGGAAACGAATCTCATCGTCGTCCGCGCCGTCAGGCCAGTCGGCACCAATGGAGATGAACAATGTCGGCCAGTCCTTGCTGCCATGTGTACGTCTCCTCTTCCTATCAAGTGCTGTACTAACTAGACCCAGCGTTGATACAGCATAATCGAACGAAGCACAGCGCCAACAAAGAGACATATGGGGTGCTGACTGATGGCTATGAATGGATATTCTTGCATATAGACAAGAAATACAAGGTTAGTACTCCACTCCTTTTGGTACATATCGAATGCACTGACAAAATGCTCTCGCAGCTCTCCTCGCTGAAATTGAGCTGGAATGAGGACCACCAAGCGGTCGTCAACCAGTTCAGCAAGATAATATACAAGGCATTCAAGCTCAAGTTATCGTGCCCCGAGGAGGAACTGCCGGATCTGATATGGAATAAAGAAGCAAGGGAGATGGCCACAATTTGGAATTCACCAAAATGGAAGAAAGATTACCGGGATGGGGAGAGCTCTGACGAGGAACATGAGCAGGAATACCCTGGTACGTACCTACCCCGTTGGTCTGTTGTGAGTCTCCTAACCCATGTCGCATTACAGACTTCAAGTCACTCCAAAACAAGTGGTTCGCCGACCTCGAAATGCAGTTCCGTCAGTTTAGGAGCTCCGAGCATGGCGTTAATACACCTGATACCTCCCGCCGGTATCATGCTCAAAACCATTCAGAAAAGCCAAGTTCGACCTTTAACGATTAGGCATCCTCCTTGGGGATAAGATGCCAATGTTCGCCGTGAAGTTCTGGCAACTGGACGCTCGTGATACGCGAGGCACATATGATCAACACGTATGCGTAGGTCAGCTACCGAGCCAATGTAAGAAGGTAATATGAAGGCTTCCACTCGCTCCTTTTGGTTATTTGCGGGGCAGAGGTGAGTGATCCAGGCATTCCCGACAGAATGGACAAGAACTGAAAGTGCCAGATATACAATCCCCATCTACTAGACTAGGCCACGAGTCCAGAGCCGTCTCGGACCAGCGAATAATGATAATAGCGCTGTGAAGTCTTGTTTGGCTTGATAGAATGCCTTAGATATGGGATGGGTGGAAAAGAGGATGGCGGGGACTTGAAGAGATGGCTGGGACATTGCTTGATAGTCAAGAGCTCATTTTATATTGATTCAATGGGTACTTCAGACAATGTACTTTGTGTGCTTGTTGTAGTCGACTCGTAGGATAATCTTAGGGACTTCACTATCCAAACTCGTGAATAGAGCAAGATGGATGTCGGATGGGGTTCCGATGAAATCGGAGAGATTAGTCATGCGGGGTTGGCTTGACTCATTATGAGAGATCTTTCCCCAACATCGAAACGACATTGCAATCGTCCAGAAAGTGTCCAGTCTTGCCAACCCTTAGAGAGTCCTTGTTCCCAGCCATCTGCAGTAGCAGCATCTCACCACCATGGCCTCCAATCTAACCCTCACATTCATCGGATGCGGTAGGCCCCTCTCAGTCCTCCCATCCAAAGACCCTCTCTGACCCATTGACACAGGAAACATGGGCTCCGCAATTCTCAGCGGCATCCTCGATGCCTCAACATTAACATCAACCCAGATACCATGCCCATTCTCCCGCATAATAGCCTGCACAAAGACGCCCCAATCCGCGGAAAGGCTGGCAACCCGATACAAGGACCACAAATCACCAATTACCCTCGACTTCCTCGCAGACTCCAACACGTCCGCCGCGTCGCAATCCGACGTCGTCATCCTCGGCTGCAAGCCGTACCTCGTTGACGCGGTTCTTGCTGAACCCGGGCTCGCGGATGCGCTGGCGGGGAAGTTGGTGATTAGTATCATTGCCGGGAAGACGATCAATGTTCTCTCTGAAGCGATTTCCAAGAACCAAAGCCAGGCCTCGGCAGCGGGGACAGTCGTCGCGCGCGCAATCCCCAATGTCGCGGCTAGTATTCGCGAAAGCATGACGGTTATTGAACTCCCGTCACCCTCACCATCAAAGGAGAACAGCGAGATCATCACGTGGATATTCTCGCAGATTGGTCAGACGAAGATTATTAGTCCGGACCTGTTTGATTGCGGATCCATGCTGATGGCCTCCATCGCAACGATGTCCGTTGCCGTCGACGGGATCCTGGACGGTTGCGTGGCGGAGGGGATGAAGAGGTCTGAGGCGAGCGAGATGACGGCGCAGTGCTTATTGGGACTGGCGAAGTTGTTGCAGGAAGGGCAACATCCTGCTATGCTGCGTGAGAGTATTTCGAGTCCGAGGGGGTGCACGATTCAGGGGCTGCTCGCTGTTGAGAAGGCCGGGGTTAGGAGTGCGTTTGCGGAGAGTGTGATTGCGGGTACGGAACATTTGAAGAAATTACAGGGGAAGGAGAAGGAGTAGGCGGTTTCAATACTGTGTTGGATGTGAGATTAGTATAGAGACGCATGGGTAGATATAGAGCATAGACAGGAGTCCGAGTCGGTTAGAGGAGGTACCCTATAGATAGATCCATCCCGTTAGCTAGGACTCTGCTACCACCCTGCAAGGAGTGATAGCTGCATGCAAGCCCCCGGCAGCGCGGTCAATCCTACAAACACCACAATCCATTCGTCATTCGTCCCTAGGGCTACACATGAGCCGGATTTCCTAGGCATACTAAACAGCACTAACCGACCCCGTTATCAACGCGATCCCGAAGGTTTCCGCAGGGTTAGCTCGAATGCAATCCACAGCAGGGCGAGGGCATCCAAGACCGGGCCTAATACGTCTCCAAAGTCCAGTTTGCCTATGTGCTCTGTGCAAATGGACGGATATATTCCAGATGGTATCGGGGAGGAAACACCACATTCAGCCAAGCACGTAAGTCCCAGCACAGCTCGATCAAGTCGGCGACAATCCTCGGCTGATCTGAGCCCGGTTCTGGCTTCGGTGTCGGCACGGAGTATCCATAGTATCCATGCGCCTTACGTCCATGCCTCGAAGGGAGCTTTTGCTTTTTCCGGCAAAAGCAACATCAGCACAGGGCTCTTCCTTCGTTCGGCAAAAGCAATAGGTATATTGACACCTGTGACCTGATTATTTCCCGTCAGATGAAGATCAAAGCAAGACATTCGAAGACTGCGCATACTTCGATTTTTGGCCAAGCAAACCGGCAGACGTTGAAATAGCCTTCTATGTTGGAGCCGAGTTACTACAGGGTTCAGTTAACTATATCCATATGTATGATCGCGACCCCAGCCTCTCAGGCATAAATCTTGTTCGAAAGTACGTTTACAAAGGCACTATTGTCGATGATCACCCCCTAGATCTACATCAGCTTATGGGAAACAAAAATATGTCCCATTCATAGAGACGTGACCGAGTGGCAGCTGCATGATGCATAGCTCACAGACTACTAGTTTTGCACTATGGAGCTATGGGACTGGTACTATTCAGGGCATAAATACAGAAGAGTCGGGATGCCCAATTCGTTATACCGATGAGCTTGTGCGGGTATATGTATAGCGGCTCCTACCGCAGAAGCAGGCCTTCTTTGCTCATTAGATGTACATGAAGCAGCAGTGGAAATGAGGATCCTTATTTCGTTGCTGTATGGCCTAGCCGTATCTCGGCTTGTAGCTAGCACGCCTGCAGATATCCCTCACGTCTTCCAATCGTCCCCATTCACCCGTCAGCACCTCAGCTCCGCCCTAGTCCAACGTGAGCTGGGAAGCGTCGTCTCTTCTAAAACCACCATCTTCGGCCCTGATGATGAACGTTACAAGAATGCCACCGAACCGTGGAACACCGTCGCCAGCCCGCGTATTCAGGTCGTCATCCAGCCGGACGAAGAGGTTGATGTGTCTACCATTGTACGCCTTCTTTCCCCTCCTTCTATGTAACTAGTGGCATTGGGCTGACTTCTGGTAATTGCAGGTCCAATACTGCAACGACAACAGCCTCCCCTTCCTCGCCCGCAACCGCGCACACGGCGGCGCCTCCACGCTAAACTCCTTCAACGGCGTGCAAATCGACCTCTCGCCCTTCTCAAACATCTCCATAACTCCCAGCGGCAAATCAGCCTGGTTCGGCGGCGGCGTGTACGACGGACAAGCTGTGGCATACCTCTGGGAAAGGGGGTACGTCACGCCAACAGGCGCCTGCGACTGCGTGTCTATGATGGGTCCAGGACTGGGCGGCGGGCACGGCCGACTCGAGGGTCTCTACGGGATGATCAGCGACAACATCCTGCAGCTGAACGTTGTGTTGGGCAACGGGACGGCAATCACCGTGAATTCCACCTCGCATGCGGATCTCTTCTGGGCCATGAAAGGTGCGGGCCATAACTTTGGGATCGTGACCAGCTTCGAGAGTAAAATCTATCCTCGCGGGCCGGAGACGTGGCATTACCATAACTATGTCTGGGGCGGCGAGAAGCTCGAGGTTCTGTTTGAGGCGCTGAATGCGTTGCATGGGAATGGGTCGACGCCTGTGGATATGGCGCAGAACTGGGGCAGTTTCTTCATGAACTCTACACTGGACGCACACAATCCGTTAATACAGTGGTCCTTTGCGTACCGCGGCTCCGTAGAGCAGGCGGCGCCTCTCCTAGCCCCTTTCAACGCGATCCCCTCTTTGTCTGATGAGTTCGGCGACCTGCCTTACCCGGGTATCGCGGCAACCCAGGGCCTCGACACGGATAGCATTGTTTGTCAGCACGGTAACAGAATCATCTCTGCTACCGCTGGACTGCAGGTCTACAACGTCACTGCGGAGCGGCAGATATTCGAATCCTTCCGGCGTCGGATCCAGAGTCATCCGCAACTTGCAGCCGGCGGCGTCATCGAGCATGACGGGTATAGCACTGCCGCGGTAACCGCTTACGATTCCGCGGACTCGGCGTACCCGTTTCGATCGGATCATCACCTCATGCTTATCAATATCGCTCTTGCGCCAAATAACACAGATTCTGAGCTGGAGAGGAATGCGTGGGAGTGGGCTGCTGAGGTGAGGGATTTGTGGAACGCAGGCCAGCCGGGGAGAAAGGCTCATGCGTACGTCAACTACGCGAATGGAATGGAGTCCTTGGAGGAGAAGTACGGGCATGAGATTTGGAGATTGAAGAGGTTGAGGGCGTTGAAGGAGAGGTATGATCCGGACAACAGGTTCCGGTTCTATAATCCGATTGTGCAGCCGTAACCCTAAAGGCATTCTTGTTCTGTACGATCTGGGGATGGAATGGACTTAAGTCGACAAATAATGCAGCTTCATAATGTCCAATCTGACATGTCACTTCGGGCCATTTGGCGTTCGTTTTCTTGCTTTTAATGTCGTATAATATCTGGGCAAAGCACCGAACCTACTTAGAACCCCCTGCAACCAACACATACGGTTTCGTCCACTCACCTCCACAGCACGAATCGTTCCTCTCCAGACTCCCGTCCAGATCCCAACGGCAAGCAGGTCTCCTGTTACACTGCTGAGAACCTGGGGTAGACAGCAGTCTTCAGTTAACCACGCCCTAGCATACCGCCTGAACACGCATGGTTATACATACGCGAGACATCACGCGCTGCTCCCAATAGGTGTACTGACCAGATGCATCAGCCCTAGCCCTAGGCGGATGAGAGTCACAGCCCAGCAGTTTTACCTGATAGCTAGAGTAGCCGAATGAGCGAAAGGTGCTCCTGGATCCTTCAGATGGTAAGACGTCTGGTAAAATTCACGAGATTCTGTACGTCTGTGCATCTCTGGGTCCTGATCTGATAGATATCCATGGATATAGTTTGGTAGTGGAGGAATCAACATTCAACGCTGTATAAAGGGTCCACGTCGTTAGTCAAGCTCGGTGGAAGTCAACGGTTACTAACAGTGCTGAAGATTAGATATAACATGAGATATGCTTCTTCCTATAATGGATGAGATCGACCGCGGCGGCCAGGTCCTAGGTAGGTAGTCGGTGCATATTCCCAGCTATACGAAACATAGCACACTCCAACTCCATCATCATCATCATCCACTATTCTTCCTCTAATAATAACAATTCCCCTAAATCCTATACTTAAAATGCCGATTCTCCTTATCCGTCAAATCCTCAAACCCCTCCATCGCAACCTCCGTCGCATTCGCCCGCGCCTCATCCAAAAGACCCACGCGCTGCTTCCGCCTATTCTCCCACGCACAATACACCGTGTAGATAACCTGCAATCCCATGGCGCCCGCGTAAGAACCAGCGAGGCCCTTGATCGCCGTGGAATACCGCGGTGTCTCGTCGGGGAGGAAGAAGTGAGGACCGGCGATGTTGCCGGCGCAATAGAGCCTGTTCTTCTGTCAGTATCGGATTGGATCGAGGTTAGAATGGGGTGCGAGTGCATACACGAAGTAGATACCCAGCACCGTGCTCCGCTTCGTGTGTCCCGCTGTATTGAGGCCCGGCAGAGTCCAGTTCAGAATCACGGGGGCGCCGAGGATCCCCTGGAGCCAGCACATGGCGACGAGGGCGAAGCGGTGGCGCTCGATGCTGATTTTCATGATCCCGATTAGACCGGCTAGGCCGGGGATGCAGGATACTGTCACAGCGTTGGTTAGTCCAGTTACTGCAAGTGGTTAGGAAATACGTACGAACAATAGTGACACCCAGCATATTCGGTACCTTTGAAAGATACCCAAACGCAATAACCATGACGAGCTCGAACGCGCCAACAGGCGTCTGCAGCAGACTCGTGCGCAGCGGGCTATATCCAAAACCCTTGATTATGGCCGCTAGGAAGTTGGCCACGCCGCCGTTCAGAATACCGTAGCAAATGGCCATGAGGTATAGCAGCCATTGTCGCGGATCGACCAGAGCCTCTTTGATCTGGGATGTATTGATCTGCGGCTGCTTGAGGCCTGTCTGGTTCCGCGAGATGCGCCATACGGCGACGATGCGCTCGTACTCGGAAAGCATCTTTGCGTTGTGCGGGCCGTCGGGGAGGTACGCGTAGATCACGAAGCCCCAGGCTATTGTCATGGAGCCGACGATCTGAACAGCATTAAACCAGAAAGTCAATCTTAACTGAAGGGGAACTTTTTTCTAGTCTCGTACCAGGTATATAAGCTTCCACTGTGGAACCGCTAGCCCCTCCGCATGTCCGGCGCCATACGCTAACAACGCACCAACTATAGCGGAGATGCCATTCATTGATAGCCAGTACGAGCTCCGTAGGCTTTGCTCTTCGCGCGTCCACAGCATAGATGTGAGGATAATGAATGCGGGCGAGACGACCGCCTCCAACAGACCGAGGAAGAAGCGGATGGCGAAGAAGCCGGCGAAATTGAACACGGCGGCCTAATTTACCGGTTAGAGCTAATAGAGATATTATACGGAGTAAACGCTTGCCTGCAGCATGCACACCGCGCCCCAGACGAAGAGCATAACCCCAATCAACCGGCCGACTGGGTATCGCTGCAAAAGTAGTTGCCAGGGATAGGCGCCTACCAGCCAGCCGATGTATAGCGCGGACGAGACCCAGGAGTAGTTATCGCCTGTCATATTTGTGTCTTCTTGGAGGCCGTATGCGTTGGAGTAGTTTAGTCTGGTAAACTGTGTCAACAACCTCGCGTTCCGGTTCGCAACGTCAGGTAGGGGATGCTTACGTCTGTTTGTCGAGGAAGCTCAACATGTATGTTATCATCATCTATTATAATCATTAGTATATAACCTTAAACAGGGGGTCGCTTATGCGTACCAACGGCAAAACATAAAAGTCAAGCTTCCTGCGGACCTTCACAGCGTCCCTTTCTAGCTGCGCCTCGTCATACTGCAGAGAGCGCTGAAAATAATCCTTGCCGACCTCGTTCAGGTTTATGTTCGTGTTCTTGCCAGTAAAGCGACTCAGCCAGTTGACAGGCATAGACCTGCTACTACCGAAGCCATGGTCGTGATCGGAGGACGAGATGGCCTCATCGACCTCCTTGGGCGCAGACATGTTGCCTGTTGGCGGTGGCAAGATTGAGAACACGTCTGCTGCTACAGGCACGTTAATTTTAGAGCGTGGGGAAGATGGTTTTATAATTCCGTCCCTGCAGCAAGCAAGGGATATGTGATATAACATGCTGTTGGGGCATGAGTTAGGGCTATCTGGCCCAATCGCGGTATGATCTGATATCTCACTAGCGCAGTGTAATGCTGGCTGCGGGGTAATTTGCACTGATAGCATGCGATAGCTTAAATGATAGCGTTTGATAGAGACAGATAGTTGATTGGCTGGGCTATCACGTCGCTGCGTAGCTCTTAGTGCGTTAGTACCATTGTTTGGAGAACGAAATCTACCCGTGTATAAAGGCAAGACCAGATAATTTACCTGTTAACATAGACACTCAGAGCAATCCAAATCATAATGGCCTCTGTCAGCGTTACTGAGACGATCGTTCCCATGCCACAATCACAGTTCCCTCCGCCTGCCAAATCATGGCAAGCCATTCGAGACGAAAAGCGCGCTGAGCAGTTGTCGAGGATTCCTTCGTCCTGGAGACTGCAGGCATCGCAGTACCCGGCGAAAGACGAAGTGGATGTACGGCCAACCGCCATTACATCGGGGATCCTCTCCGAAAGAGAGCTTGAAATCACAGGCGAAAAGTACGATGCAACCTCGCTCGCCGCAGAGGTTGCCAAGGGCACGTACACGGCCGTTGAAACGGTGACGGCATTCTGCAAGCGTGCTGCAATCTGCCAGCAGCTTTGTCAAGCGTTGACGGAAATCTGTTTCAGCGATGCAATCGACAAGGCGAAAAAGCTGGATGAGTACTTCGAGAGAACGGGTGGAAAGACGGTGGGCCCTCTACATGGTTTGCCGATGACTTTCAAAGTACGTCGTCGGATCTATCCCTCCAAGCGGTAAAGCTAATGCATCTTTGTGATAGGAGTGCTTCCACGTCAAAGGATACGATGCATCCAACGGGTACATTTCGCGCTGTTTCGACCCTTCCACCACGACCACCCCCATCATCCAGCTGGTCGAGGACGCCGGTGCAGTCGTCATTGCGAAGACCAACGTCCCACAGACGATGCTCGTAGCCGAGTGCGAGAACAATGTCTTTGGGCGCACAAAGAACCCCATCGTCAAGCACCTGTCGTGTGGCGGGAGCAGTGGCGGCGAAGGGGCGCTCTCCGCTTTCAGGGGAAATGCATTAGGTATTGGCACTGATGTGGGAGGATCCATCAGGTACGTTCACAGAGTCTTTGACAGTGGCAATAACAAATTATTGATTGTGTATGTGTAGACTTCCCGCCGCGTTCAACAGCGTGTATGGCTACAAACCTTCAGTTGGTATCCTTCCCTTCATCGGATACGCCGCCTCAGGCTGGACCGGTGTCAATACCGGCATTCCTGCTGTCCTAGGGCCCATTGGACACTCAGTTCGAGATCTCAGGTTGCTCACTGAAGCTGTTCGCAAGGGTAAACCATGGCTATTTGACCCAGCCGTTATACATGGCATTATGGAGTCTCCGGATCCTGTACTCACGACCAAAAAGCCTATCGTCGGTATCCTCCACGAGTCGGGCGTCACACCTCACCCGCCCGTCCGCCGCGCCCTCCACGAGGCTCAGCTCAAAGTTGAAGTTGCCGGCTACGAAGTCAGAGACTTCACTCCCGTCTGCCCAGACTTTGCCGAGTTAAGAGAAATCAGCAGTCAGTTATTCACCGTTGATGGGGCTTCATACGCGCGGCGAGAACTGGCCAAGGCAGGTGAACCGGTTGTACCCTCAGTGACCAAGTTTGGCTTCTTCGACATGCCCAGAAAGATGCACGAGGAGATGTGGCAGTGGAATACTAAAAAGGGGCAAATGCAGAAGGAGATGCTGGATGCATGGCAACAACTGGGTATTGACTTGCTTATTGCGCCTGCTGCACCGCACACCCCGATTCCTCCGGAACATTGCACTTCGGAGCTATACACAGTTTCATGGAATGCTGTGGATGTGAGGTTGTCTTTCCATACCATATGGTGCTCACTAACAACGGTTTCAGTATCCTGCGATAATCATTCCGTTCACGAAGGCGGATCCGCAACTGGACCCCAGGGACAACGCATTCGAGCCAAAACACGACTTGGACCAAAGAGTCCAGGCATTGTGTAAGTCCGGTAACAGGTGAAAAGTGTTCCTTAGGGCTAATAATGGTAGACGACCCGGAGCTCATGGCTGGGGCGCCAGTCTCCCTGCAAATCGTTGCCCCGAGGCTGCAAGACGCGGCTTTGCTCAGGTATGCCGAGGAGCTGGATAGGGTGTTGAACGAGACCAAGATAGCATAGATCAAGAATAATGCCGAATCGTAGCAACAATGATTATCACAGGCTTCACAGCCAGTAATTCTTGCTCTCCTTATCTATGCTATCGCAGACCCCGCTCGGCCCACAACGTATCTCAGGTCTGGCCCGTCTGGGGTACAGGAACGACTCCACATAATGTTGTGTATAAACCGGAGGCTATCACGATAGGACAAATGGGTCAAATGATCTTTGCTTGTCAATGGCTTGCGGCAAACCAAAGCTTACACAGCCATGGATTCGGAAGGTCGATCGCAACGGCACTATCAAGTCTGCCTCATAGGCTCCGGCGGAGTTGGCACAATTGCATCCGTTGTTCTCGCAAAATCCGGCCGGGCCCACCTTACCTGCGTCCTCCGATCGAAATACAGCTATGTCTCCCAGCACGGATGGGATGTCGATTCCGTTGACCACGGGAAGCTTTCAGGGTGGAAACCTCATCGCATAGTGCGCTCTGCTGCCGACGCTGCAACAGATGAAAATGGAGACCAGGTAACATACGACTACGTCGTCGTATGCACAAAGCAGTTACCGAACTTGAACCCTGTCGTGGGCATGATAGCTCCCGTAATGACGCCAGGAAGAACAACAGTGGTCATGATCCAGAACGGAATGGGAATCGAGGAGGAAATAATCAAGGCCTGGCCGGGAAACGTGGTAATGAGCAGCGTTAGCCATATCGGGAGCTCGATCCAGGAGCCCAATATGGTGGTACAAGTCGGCAAGGATGTGTCCAAGATGGGTCCGCACCTCCACACGGGCGTCGACGATTCAACAAGCATCGAAAAAGCCAGGGAGTTTGTCGATATGTACCTCAGTGGGGGTGCTAGCGTGTGTGAAATGGTTGAGGATATCCAGGTTGCGAGATGGGAGAAACTATTGTGGAACGGAACATTCAATACTGTCTGTGCACTGATGAGAATGGATGTCGGCGAGCTGCAGAGAAGTAAAGGGAGAGAATCCATGCTTGTGCCGATGATGTGGGAGATTTGGAACATTTCAAAAGCGGCCGGTCATCCTATGCCAGAGTCAATTGTGCAGTGGATGGCGTATCGATTGCCGGATGACTGCGACTATCGACCGAGTATGCTGCTCGATTTGGAAAACGGGCGGCCAATGGAGCTGGAGGTGATCTTGGGAAACGCATTGAAGAAGGCTCAAGAACTCGGAGTGAACACACCACACATGACCACGGTCCACAAATTACTCAAGCTGGAGGAGTGGAGATGTCAGGAAAGACGTAGTCTTTAGATGCTATTATAATGGTATAGGCGCATTTGGCCAACACATCCAGTCCCAGTTCTCTCCAGCATCTCGAGCTGGCCAGATCTGGTCAACACAAAAGGACCTGGTGCGCCTTGCAGTCATTATAGGCCGAGCGTAACAAATATCGTCAAACAGCCGGGTCGCATGACTCCGGTCCTCCAACTTCTCTAATTCGCATGCCGCAATGAAAAGTGGCCAGAGCGAGAGTTTCATATCTTGAGGCGACCCAGAAATGTGAGCCATGGCCTCGTACGCCATGCTCAGGGCTTCCATATCCGCTTGCGTCGAGATTCCTGGGCGGTTGAATAGGCGGAACAAATAGAGCAGTGCGGCTGCTCTCCACGTGTATGCATGAAGCAGAAGCTTCCGCGACATTTGCATTGACAAAGAACGATCCCGTATGGGATGCCAGCTCTCTAATTGTGCCTTTATGGAGGCTTCCCTTTCAAGTAGGTCATTGCGCTCCGTCGCAAAGCTATAAGGCTCAATGAGCCTGCATTCCCTGGATTTCATGTCTTCAGCGAGGCCGGCGAGCCTCGAAAGAATCGGAGATAAGGAAGCCGTAAGCCCCATCAGCCGATCAGCGTGAGACATGGCGTAATCATCAAGCCAGACTGACGAGTCGATCTTGGTGCGCTTCATTTGTGAGAGTGAAATCAGGAGATCTTGCCGGGCCACCCCTCTAACAAAATACTTGGCCATGCCGCTCAGCGCGTTTTTCTCCTGAGTGTGAAAAGCCAGAATCATGGCGACATTGTCAATAAGTGCAGACAGTACAGCTCCACTGCCGTCCGATTGGGGGTCCACGAGCTGTCAACCTCGTCAGCGGGGTAGCAATACATGTATCCGGTTCCAGCATACCTCGACACCGCAAAGAGCAAGTAAAAGCATCAGTCCCAGCTCTGGGCCATTTTCTTCCTCACTAACCAACCTTAAGCGACTGACAAGGCGTACCTTGCGATTTGACACCAGGGCAGAGTCCACGGCTTCTTTGAGATAGTTCTCTCCTATTGCAGCTAACGCATCGCCCACTGCTGTAGGACTGTGCTGCAGAAGGGAAATGACGGCGCCGTTCATCTCGCGGATGAATGAGTCGTCGCTCATCACCATCTCTGAAGGGTGTCTCATGAAGTAGACCTCGATCAGTGGTCTATCCGCCGCGAGGATCTCGCTCAAACAAATCGGTGCGGGTCCTTTCAGTGAATACCGCGATTTGGTTGAAGCTTCCATAATCATTGATCTCATGTAATCATCGGTGCTATTCCTCCAGCCCGGCGCATCAATGAGCCAAGTGCCCGTGGGAATCTCTTCCATCATTCTTTCGTACCCTACAGGTAGTTCGCTTAGTGCCCGTTGAAGGGCCATGCGCTGACTCAAGTCGACAGACGTTCGGTGGTTCGTCGCACCCAAGTCGAGCGAAGCACTGGGGCGTCTAGATGGGCCTTCGCAAACAGAGTATCCGCTGCACCGGCGGCGTCGACGAGCGCAAGTCCCACATGACGGATGCACCTCGTCGCATTTGATCTTGGCCTGCTTGCAGTCCTTGCAACCCTTGCGAGATCGGGCCATGATGCTATCCTGGTTACGCTTGCGGTATGCTCGGAATCTGAGCAAGAAGCAATCGAGAACAGTTGGTGCGGGTCAGTTTAAGCTATCAGGTTGATCAATGTTCTTATCTCTAAGGAAGTAATGGTGCAGATAGCACGAAGGATCCCCGCTTTATGCTATCAAATAGCCTCCGCAATGTCCGATTTGGAGTCGCCAAGGCGATCCTTCCATGCATCAAGCTTGATCATGGTACAAAGGCCCTTCATCACTCACGTAAAATGGCCCGGCTTGATTAATAGGAAAATGGAGCCGGCATCACTTCGCAGACATACACAACGCGGAACCTATGACATTGAATCCGCGAAGGCTGTGTTTGACGACTGTTTTACAGCCCATGTATCCTACGTCGATAAAGGTCTTCCACAATGCCTGCCCATGATTGCGTTGGTGATGAAAGAAGAAGCCGAAGAAGCCGATGGCTTAGAGCATGGTCCTGCACCCCTGCTTGAGGAAGGTAATACTGTCGTATACCTGCATGGGCATCCAGGTACCAGGATAGTAGAGTTAGCGAGGGAGGCTAGCTTGGAACCGGTCAAAGTGTGCATCGTAGCCACAAAAGGTAACGTCTCTCCGAATCCATTCCAACAAATGCTAATTCTTCCCAGTCGATGGTCTTGTGCTCTCCTCGGCCCCTAACGGCCATACGTTCAACTACCGCTCGGCGGTAATTCATGGAACATGCACCCTGGTCAAAAGCAAGGCCATCAAGCGCATCGTGATGCGTGCTGTCACCAATCATATTGTGCCCAACCGATGGGAGGAAGTAAACCCAGTGGCTTCGTACCAGATCAGTTTGGTCTCCGTGATCAAGGTCAGCATCGATAGTTTGTCCGTCAAAACTCGCACTGGTCCACCCGGAATTCAACCAAGAGACAGAGAAGTCGACGGGCCGGACAATGAGAACCCTCCGTGGGTGGGCGTCGTCCCGGTGTGGGAACTGTTAGGAGATCCAGCAGAGCCCGGATTGATTCCTGGAGGCAGGGTATCCGAAAACCTAAGAGGACACATTGAGAGAAGGAACAATAAGCAGCAGGCTCATTCAAGACTAGTAGCGGGTTAATACGCATATGACCGTGTTCGGAGTTGGGAATTCTGTACCTACTACCCCAGGCATCAAACCACTAAAATGCTGTGCTCCATTACTCGGTACCACCACCGCTCGGATATTTCCAGGATCAAGCTGGCAATTCGAGGGCATCCGTAACGTCAAACTCGTGGCTAGTCACGGTGTCGATGCTTGATGCCGCAAGAACTCTAACGCCCTCAGCATTCTGTATTGAAAGCAGTGTTCGCACTTTTTCCGACGAAACTTCTGAACTGGAACAACCCCACCACCGGTATGTGATACTCACTGTAGACACGTGTAGCGGGAAGTCGGAACATCTGGCGTGCTCATCCCGGAGGTGTAGAGGGGAGCAAGCATAAGATGTTGCTCGCCAAGTTTTTGATAGCGGTGCCTAAAAGCGGCGACATCCCGCCCAGATATATTTCCGCTTTCCCCGCATAATTCTTGAACACCCACCCAATCCGCAGTAGTTGGAGGAAATCTTTCATTTTCGCCTGAGATTCTGTCATTGGTATTGATGATGATCCGTGCGCAATAGATTGCTTCAAAGTTCAGAGTCGCCTCTTTCCTACACCGCCGAAGATAAACTCCGCAATGCACCTTCTCTCCTTTCTCCGCAAGTCCAAGACCTCGAACGAAACCTCATCCCTCTACGGACTCGATCATGCGGCTCTCAATCTCCCCGTCCCACCGCCGTCTATGTGGATGAATCTCGGCTATTGGAAGGTTCTTCCCCTATGCCACCCCGCGATTCAGTCTTGACCGACGCATTCCCGAAGCCACGGCGACGAAAGAGACCTGACTGAGAACAGGACACAACCGACTTCCCCACCGCTTGTGCCGCCCTCCTAGACCAAGTCCTGATTACAGCATCACTACTAGACGAGAATGGCGATGCAACTTCACATTCGACGGAGAAAAGGCTTCGATTGCTGGACGTTGGGATCGGGTGCGGAGATCAATCTGTGCGGATTCTGGGATACAAACGGAGAATGCACGGCGGAGTAGCTGCAAATGACAATTCGGATCTTGATGGGAATATCAAGGACATGACGGCGCCGTTATTCGATTCCTACGTCGGCATCACTTCTATCCCTGTCCAGGCCCAGTTCGCGAAGCAACGGATAGAGAGCAGCAAGCACTCGCAATCAAACTTGCGGGCTCAAATATTTTGCGCAGACGCCGCGAATCCATTATCCTGGGACACCAAGCTGAAAACGTCCCTGTCCGCCGCTCCGCCTTCCCACGAAACAGAAGAGAACTGGCTCTTAGCCCTTGACACCCTTTACCACTTCTCTCCCTCCCGCGCCCCTCTCTTCAAATATACTCACTCTACGCTGCACGCCTCTATAATGGCCTTTGATCTTTTACTTCCAACCCCCAAGCCCTCATTCTGGGCGCGCCTCCTCCTCCGGATCCTGTGCCTATTTGCCGGGACACCCTATACGAACTTCCTCACGCAGGACGAGTACACCGCACTCCTGGTTGATGCAGGATACGATCTATCGAAAATCATCTTTAGAGATATATCGGATGACGTATTCCACGGGATTGCAGGGTATATCAATTCCCGAGAAGAGGTGTTGAAGGCGTACGGGTTGGGTGGGAGCAAGGGGATGAAGAAGTATGGAGGCGCTGGGAAGCTGTTTGGGTGGTGGGCAAGGACGGGGGTTGTCAAGGGGTTTATCATTGTTGCTAGAGCTTAGAGCGTTCGTGGGGTATGCGCGTTTGAAATTCGGCTGGAAGACCGAAAGCTTTGCGAGTCATTCGCGACCTGGATAGCCTGCTGGGCATACACTTCTGGCCTGCATATTAGAAGATCACCTGCTTTGATCGTCACGCTAATGGGATCTGCGTTACAAATGGCGTGGCTACAGAAACAGGTGGCATGGGGATCGTGCGCACACCAGGCGGTCCAGGTTTTGAACCAGTCTGGCTGATCGGCTGAGATGAACATGAAGAATCAGATTTAGACATCATACGTGTCTGCGTATATTAACGTAATCATCACCGACCCACCAATCATCCCATCCGTTCACCATGAGACGCCTCTCATTAAAAGCAAAGAGATATAAACATAGAGATCAAGATATACAACAGAAGACAAAAAATCAGCGCTCAACTTCAATTTAGGTGGAACCTAAAAAGTGCCGACGCCGATCTTGGAGTTGCCATTACTTCGCTCGCCCTCGGTCTTCTGTGCAGCAAGAAACTTTTTGAACATATCCGTGATGTCGTTTTCGGCTTTCCTGCCTTCCTCCGCGGACTTGCCGTTCTTCTCGGTGATCAGGTTCTTGAGCCATTGGTTCTCGAGCTCAAGGGCGGTGACGCGAGCTTCCAGCGCAGCATTCTTCTCCGTTGTGTCCTTCACGGTTTTCTCTAGGGCTTGCTCGCGCATCTTCTTCTTGACTCGGAAGCGGGCACTGGCGGCAGTGTTGCGGCGGCGCTTGTCCTCATCGGCGGCAACCCGCGCAGACTCCTCGACACTGATGGGCGCAGTCTTCTGGGTATTCTTGCGCTTAGGGCCGGGAGCGGGGGCTGCGGGGGATGTAACGCTCGAAGGACTTGGGGCGACAACGGACGATTGGGATGGGGAGGCCGAAGTCGGCGAGGTAGCAGGCTGATTTACCTGGGGGTGAACGTTGGGCAGCGCGCTCGGAATTTGCGATTGCGGTACGGCGTGGAACTGAGTATTCTGCACGGGCATGGGTTGGTTGTTCATGGAGTTCATCTGAGGGGCATAGTCGTTGACGTTGCCAAACCCATCTGAGGCCAATTAGCGGATGTCACATCGCTGCGCAAGTGGCCTGCCAGTGGCTTGCAAATGCATAAAATGAGAACGCGAAGGTCATGCATGAGTACATCGAGGCTCAACAAGCCAAGACAGTATCACGTGAAATGACGCCATAACGGGCCATATTCGCGATATCGCCAAAGTGCCTGAGCTTGCAGCAGCCCTGGCGCGCTAATCTAGATTGGCGCACACTCGAGCGATCCACAGAGGAAAGCACCAATAGTGACCAGCATAGATTGCGAAAGCGTGTGATGGCGGATGGCGCGCCTCGTGCAGGGACCAGTCATCAAAGCCGCCAGCCCAAGCTCAGTACCAAAATGGACAGACGTCCGAACGCCATCAAAGAAAGCATGAAAAATCTGGGAACTGGATGAACAAGCCAAAGAGAACCCTTGGAAAAGCTTCCATGGTTCATTTGACAGGGCCATCCAGAACGCTCGATATCGAACACAGAGAAGCCATGTAGGAAATCCGGTACTCACCACCACCCAGAATATCCAAAAATTCCATGTCAGGATTTTGGTTCCCATTGCGCTTGTTCTCCTCGACTGGTTCGAACGACGGAAGATTTAGGTCAAAATCGAAAAACTCCGTGTTGGTGAAAAGCGATAGGTCGTGGTCAAGGTTGAACTCATCCTGCTGCTGCTGTTGCACCGCGACATCGTAGGGCGAGGGAATGGCATTCAGGTCGTTCAGGTATTGCGAGAAGTTGGGCGCCCGGCGGCCATTGTATTCAGCCATGGTGAAGCGTGAGGCGTATCGGCCTCAAATAGCGTATTCCACCAAAACCCTGATCTTGTTCGATATCTCAAGAATTCCCTTCGCAAGTGTAATGACGACTGGAGGGGCACGGCGTGTAGTGCCGGCGGCGAGTCGTCGAGAACGCAGTCGTTCTAAATCGCGGTGTCGATGAGTTGGCGGATCGTGGAGGCCGGGGTCGAGGTTCAACGTTGAAGATGGAGACGGGAGAGAAAGTGGGAAAGAGTGAGAAGAAGAGGGGATCCAGAGTGGGTGAGTCGGAGACGAGGGACGGGAGATTTTGCGTCGCATTGAGGTAAGAGTGTGGGGTGGGATGAATGCTTAGAAATCGTGGCAGCAAATCCCGACCGATTTCCGGGCTCCCTCCGCTCCGCTACGGAGCGCATACATCCACTGCTGGTACCTTTCTCGTTGCTTTTTCTTAATCTTTTGATAGTAGTAGTTCAAAAGAGCCTACATATAGATCTCCTGATCTTGTTCTTCAGTTTGCCATTACAGATACCTCAAGCCGTCTCGCTCGACCGTGAATCTTCTTTGTCCCTGGCCTAGAATTGGAGTCGCTTGCCACCGGTTCCGAAGCCGGCATCTCCAACCATGGGCCGGGGCTGAACCGCTGAACCCAAGCCTGCATCCGGTTTTTCCCTCCTTGACCCGCTGGGTGAACAGAGCAATTTCGCGACGCGAACACTACTACTCCTCAACATCAAGGGCTCAGCATATTGTTGCACCAATTCTGGTACTGTGATGCACATCGTCAGGATTCATCATATGTCCATAGGCTCCTGGAGGATCGACCCCTGCTCGTAATGCCTGTCTCCGATCGCCCCTTGTTGGCCAGCCTTGCGTTCAGTCCTCTCCCTCGAGCTTCCTGGTTGGCTGAGGCTGGCCTTATGTTTTATCGCTGGCGCGGTTTGCGATGAATATCTACAACTGCAGCGACTTCGTCTTGAAGGAGCTCTTCCCCGCATCCACCATATGGTGTGCTTCGAACTTTGTAAAACCTGCGAGATGCGAGCGATGGCTCATAAAGCATCTCAATTGCACCACGGTCATAAGGTATTCATGCATCGTTAGACCTTGAGACGCGCATGCAAGCGGTGGAGACTTGATTAGAAGAAGGTATTATCTGATTGATTAGTTGCGCCGGTTCAAGGACTAAGCACGACATCTCAGGGCTGCACAATAGAAGGCAAAGAGGAGTTGAGTATGTTGCCATCTGTAGCTTGACTCTGCACCTCCTGCAGATGACTCCTTTCGCAGTTTTGTGGTATTCCTGATGTTTCGTAGGCTTATTGTAGATAGAGGCTTTTGAGGCATCAAGCGCCCTTATCACCACGTGACCCAGCGTCTGATGCTTGGCGGCTCTGAACGATTCCAAAACAAACAGCCGCCGGCATTTCATCTTTTCAACGAATGCAAGGAAGATTGACGCTGTACGAATATGAATTGTAAACGCCTCAACAATTGACAATGCCGCGTCCAAAATCAATCCGCGCGCCGACAACCGCCAGTCTCCCAAACAATCTCCGCATCCCCTCCACCACCCCTTCGCTCGTGAAGACATTGGGAAAACTGCCCCGCCAATCGCTGCTAGATCTTGTCTTTCAATGGCTAGACGACCGGAATGTACAGCAGTTTCCTCCTTTCTTGGAAGCAGATGAGGAAGAAGCCCCCGATGACGAAGGTTTACGCCCGTACCCGGCTGAGCGCACCCTCAACGACGTGCGCAATGCCTACCAAGAGCTACAATTTCGAAAGGGCGGGAAACGAGAGGTGGTCGATCGCATATTAGATGGAGATTGGAGGCATGGCATTACTCTGCGACAGGTCGCGATGATCGATCTCCGATACATAGATGACCACCCGGCGAGCTTGCGATGGACGGCGCTAGAACTCACGCGCATCGGCGTCTCAAGCACTGAGGCGGGAGACACCTCCATCGCAGACATCTCAGCCTGCATACCGCGCATTCACGCCTCTACATTCCTCAGTAAACTCCAAGAGCAAATCTCGCCGCTCGTGAAAGCGCACTTCTACCTCGCCCGCTCTACAACTCACCCACTCACCTTCCTCCGCATTTTCGTCACACACTCGCCATACCAGAATCCGCGCCAGGCCCCGGACACCCTCACCGACTCATCGCGGGTCATGTACGTTGCATTTCCAGACAGCTGCCCTTACGTATACACATCTCTAGCTTCTACCACCGGATCTAAAGCAACCGCTGGCACCGCGGTCGCGACAGACGCGCGGACCCTGCAGCGCATCGTCCGAGATGCCGTTCCGAAAGCCCTCTCCCTCCCTCACCAACGTTACGCCCTCAAATCGACCTCTCTCACAGCAAAGAATCTCCAGGCGCTACTTGCTCTCCGTGGCCCCGGCCGCTCGAACAAGGCAAACGGCGCATTCAGCATTTTCGCCGACGCCGTACTCGAGGGGAGTCCGCTAGACCCGCGACCATCCAATACTATATCACCGGAAGAACACCAGAAGCAAACCACGTATTCTCAACCCGACCAAGAGAAGGAAAACAAATCTGCAGATACCGACAAGGAAAATGACGCCGAGGAGCCAGCCTCTCAACAAAACGTCCCTTCCCGCCGAGCCAGAGACCTCGAAACAGACCCGCGCACGGCTAAAAAACGCAAACGAACTGTTCAATCGCGCTTCGGTATTTCTGGGACTTCACTATCAGCTGCACCTCTCGATCGTCTTGATGCCCGACTTCTCGATCTTCCAGGCGTGGATTCGAATGCGGACGACGACGAAGATGATGTTTCCCGTCCTGCCCTTGCTCTCACATTTACCGGCACGGATGTTATATCCGGTATCCGCAAGCTCGCCGAGCTCGGTATCGTGGATGCAGAGCGTATGCCATCCTGGATGACGGGTGAAGAGGGCATCAGTGTGGCTGTTGTGAAGAGAAGACGGGTCCTCAACGATGGTGGTTGAAGTAGTTTCATGCGCTTGGATGATTGAAGAAAAACCTGATTCCGATCTCCCGAGCACGTTTGGACGTTCAGTGCCTGGGGCAATGACTCTCGGTTGCCATAACCAGACTGTCACATGCATGGTGTTGTGCGCAGGCTTAACTTGTATTGTTACTGATTAACCACGTGTCTTCGAACGGGTGGTTGAATACCTGCGCAGGACGTCTGCACGAGCTTCCACCCCTTGAGTTTCTGGGCCCGTCATTACAGCACTGCATCTATCACCACCATAGAGACGCATAACAGGAAGCTATGGAGTTCGGGGAATTGACCGAACTCGGGGTACGACAGGGACCTAGAGTTATGATTAGATTCATGGAGAAGGCGCCTTTAAGGTCTACGCAGGGCAGCCGGCTGATTCACTTATTATTACGAGCTGCGTATTGCAGATTAGACCGAGCCACTCGCCTCACCCAACCGCCGTACGACGCAATCTACACTCACGAGTCACATTTCAACGAGAATCGATTAAAAGAACCGAAAGAACTCCGAATAACTAGGTGGGGTATGAGGTAGCCGAACACCAAAGATCCCTAGGTAGACCCAATACAAGCTCCTTATCATTACCATGAAACCCTGATTCAACTCTGAATTAAACGCCGAAAATGAAAGTGCGCTGAAATTTTGATGGTGTGGTGGTTTGATACCGAACGCCGGACTAGGCGTATTGATCGTAGTCGAAGCCGTCGTCATCGTAGCTACGCCAGCCAGAATAGTACAAGCGCCGGCGCGCCCAGGGTTGATAGTACGTTGAAGAGTCTAGATCATTGTTAGTAAAGAGGCAATGAGTTCGAGCTGGGGGCTTCTACAGGGACGGATGCGTACCACGTTCACCGGATAGGCCCATCTGGCTTGCCACATTGATGTATCCGTCTGCTCCGACTCGTCCTTGGTTGACGAGTTCATCAAGGGTAACGTCGGCTTTGCCGTCGGCGTCTTGGTTTTGCCAGGGAGAGCGACTGGGGATGTTTAGTAGTGGCCTGGAGCTTTGAGGCCAGAAGCGCAAACGTACCAGTAAACACAACGGACTCCCTGCTGGTTCGACGTAGCGGCCCATTTCTGGAAGCAGGTCTTGTGGATATTGTTCCCGCACGCTGCACGACACCAGACAATATCCTCCTTCGGCTCGAACTCCATAAAACAGATCGGGCAGTCGCCTTCGATCGGTTTGCGTTTTCCATCCGTATCATGGTCTTCAACTTTGTCTTTGACTTGACGCAGTGTGGATTTTTCGTATATCTCACGGATTTCCTGGATGAAGCGTAAGCTTTCGATTTGTAGCTCCGGTAGAGCCACTCACGGATGATAGGAATGCGAGTTGATATTGCAAGTGGGAAGGGGCACTTAGGACTTTGACTAGAACTGTATTGGCCATTAGTGATAAGTATAACGATGCCAAAGATAACAATAGAATGATGAAAGAATAATCCATTGGGGCGTAAGAATATCGGGATGATAGAATCTTACCGTAGCAAATATGCTTGCATTGATTGCCTTTGGTTGCGTCTGGGCAGCTGCAGGTCGGCACCTTCCCGATAATCGTCTTGTAAATGTTGCCCGTTGAGCCGACAATATCGAACTTTAGCTCGGGATCTTCGTCTGTGCCATCTACGGTTTGTCCGACAACAAACATGCTAGTAGCGTACTGTTAGCAGGCACAAATGTTCAAGGGCACGAGCGTTTCAGGTCGATTGCTTACCGCTGAGTGACCGCCCGTTCGAGGCGTTGCTGAAAACTGATCGGAGGATGATCGCGGAATCTCCTCAAGCGACGCTCAGATGGCGGATCCGTTGCGTTTTCGCTTTTTGAGGCCCTTGACCTTCCAGTAGAGCGCGCAGTCGAGCTATTGGCGATCTCCCCAGCGGTTTTCCTTGATTTCCTGGGGGACTTTACGGGCGTCTTTGCAGGCGTCTTCTCCTGGCGCGAGCCCTTGGTGGGGGCCATGGTTGAATCTTGTTGCTTTCTCTTGGAGGAACGCGCAAGTGCAGCGCTCGAGGCCGTACGCGCGGAAGCAACTCGGGCCATCTTGAGGTTTGATTGCACCACTGACGTGAGGTGGCAGACTTCTGTCCTTGATGAAATAATTGAGGAAGGAAGCAGTGTTCCTCCGTAGTGGCGCAAACCGAGACTCCGAATTTCGCTCGCTTTTTCCAAGCTATGATAGCCGGCCTCCCAGGAAGTTCGAAGTCTCAGCTTGATCGGTAAAGGATAGTATATAGCCAGCACGTTGAAAAGGAAAGCACCATAGACTTTGAAGCCTAGTGTATGATTGTAGTCGAGAAGGTCGAGGAGCATTTACATCATCTCTTATCGGCGAGCGATAACACAGACGCTAACCAGATCTAGACTAGTATTCAAGATTGGGAGGTATCCATGCGGAGGCTTGTATGGAGTATCGGTGTTTGTCTGGTTTGTCTTGAATTCTGCGATAACGTCCAGCTCTCCACCTGAAGCGCTCCAGATCCATCAACAATGGCTCGCCCTCGTGCTCATTCGGGCGCTGATGCTCCGAAGGAGCCGCACTCAGTCTCTCTTAAAGGTATGCAAGTTCTCGCCTTGTAATTAGCTTATCTGACAGATCAGTGTTGCGGTAAGCACCAGCCAGCCCGTCCAACAGCCCCTCCTGACCTCGCAGCCTCTCACGACCCTCTTTATCATACCAATATCCGCTTCCCGCTGCGAATACAAAGATCTCCAGCAAAGCGTCTCTGAGTTTCCCGTCCGATAATGTTGACAACCAATTCATACTCACACCCAGTGTACGCTACCCGATGAGATGTCAGGCCTCGGAACCAGCATGCTGATCAAGATAGCTTACACTTCCGCCTACGTTCGGATCCGCATATGTCGGCGAAACGTTCGCTTGCACTCTCAGTGCGAACAACGAGCTTCCAGAGGATACATCTCGTGTGATAACGTCCGTCCGAATCGTTGCCGAAATGCAAACACCGTCACAAGTCTCCTCTTTAGACCTTGAGCCCTCCGATACAAACCCGAATGATGGCCTCCAAAAGGGACAGTCACTACAGAAGATTGTACGATTTGACCTAAAAGAGGAGGGCAACCATATCCTGGCGGTCAGCGTCAGCTATACCGAGACGTTGATGGGGAACGATTTGCAGGCAGCCAGCGGGCGAGTGAGGACTTTCCGCAAGTTATACCAATTTGTCGCTCAACCGTGTCTCAGCGTTCGTACCAAATCATCGGAGCTGGCTCCGCTGGAGGTCGACAACAAGTCACTAGGGCCCTACGGCAAGACCCGCCTGCTTCGGTTTGCTCTCGAGGCCCAGCTGGAGAATGTTGGAGACGGAGCTGTCGTTATCAAGGTACTTACCCGTCTCATGTATATCCTACTCGACTAACGTGTCCAGCAAACACGCCTAAACCCTAAACCACCATTCAAAGCAATGTCCCTCAATTGGGATTTCGAGCGACCAGATGGGGCAGACATGCCGCCACCAACACTCAACCCGCGAGACGTATTGCAGGTTGCGTATCTTGTTGAGCAAGAAGAGGGGCAACAGGAAGGGCTGGAGGCTTTGCAGAAAGACTTGAGACGGGACAGCCGCGCAGTGTTGGGGCAGTTATCCATTGAATGGAGAAGCTCCATGGGAGATAAGGGGTTCTTAACAACGGGTAACTTGTTGACGCGGAAAAGGGTGTGATACTGGGCATACTGAATATCACAGCAAGAGAACTGTGCGACAAATCACCAGTACACGTGCCGGAGATTGGTCATTTCAAACTTCTAAATGTCCGGCAGCAGCAAGTTGACCTGCCTGCGCATCTCGTGCATAATGTTACATCGCATTGCTGTCTGGAATCGGAAGGACTACAATGCACTCCTCGTCACTTTTATGGAGACTTCTGCAAGCTGGCGTGATACAGCGCTGATGCTGGGTTGGCGATTTATTCGCATGCCAATCACTGATACTCTCCATCGCTGTTTCATGCCGATTGATAGGCATGCCAGTGAGGTCTATGAATTGTTGTCGGTCCTGGCTTCAAGGTGTAACTCCGAACCTGCTCACATACCTTTTAGCTTTCGCGGGACATTCTTCGAATCATATCGACAGCGAACCTAGTTACAATGACCAGACTCTATTCCTCGACTCCGTAAGGAATACTTCTCAGCTTATCGTGTGCCAGAAGCAAGAAGTACACTGTGTGAAGATAAAAACTGCAGGCTTAAATGATATCCCGTGTGTTGTGGTCAGGGAAGTATGCCGACTCCTATAAAATCAAGCGCTGGCGGAGACATGCTGCTTCCACGCCGCCTATGCCGGCAAAATAGCTGCAGCTTCTCAACCCAGACGGGGCTGGAGTCGACAGAGTTGGGGCAATATCACCATTGGATGAATCGCTGAAAGCACATTGTAGATATAGGTGATAGGCCGATTGTTGCCATGAAGCTCGGCAGTCCCACAAGTACAGCGCCACTGCCAATTAAGGCCGGGGTATGACCTTGCTATCCAAAGAGAGCATGTGGTCCAGGCCCCAGCTCCGGCCACTAAAAGGGAATAAACGCCTAACAAGCCCCTCCTCGAAATCCTGCACCCAGTCCTCACTCCTCACGTACTGCCGACACCACATCACTCCCTCGGGGTCATATCGTGTCTTTATGCTGCGCAGATGTGCATAATGGGGGCTATAGAACGACCACTGCCAGCCTAGCTCGAATGCGTTTGCCTCATTCAAGTACGCCCCGTCCGCAGGCTGAGCGCGTTGGAGACGCGCTGCAAGCTGAGCGTCATTGTGCCGGAAATGGAGGGGTTGGGGAGTCCGTTCTTCAGAAACCATTGGTTAACATTGCATCCATTCCATTTTGATAAGGAATGGGGGATACATACAGTCTGCGCAACAGTCTGCGGTCCAACCTCCTGCAGGGTCCGCGCAAGGAGCCCACGCTTCGTCTCATCCTGCAGCGTCTGTTTGGTGAGGAGTCTGAATGCCGTGATCCCGTTGACCGTGCCGACGGTCTCATACGAGGACAGCATGGCCGTGAGATTCGCAAATCGGTCAAACCGGAACCGCCCGTCTGTCGCGGCGGCCTCGGAAGTACCGTTATATCTGCCTAGGAGCTGACGCAGCGGACGCATTGCAGCCGTGGCATTCTCAACACTCGCATCATGCATAAAGAGCGAGCCTGCGTACGCCAGCGCCTCGGAATCATGACGCTCCTTGATCGTGCAGTACCCGCTGAGTTCGTTCTCCAGGACATCCGGGAGCTAGCCGTGGAGCTCGGCGATGAGACCCCACCACTGCATCTTGGTCGTGGTATTGCGGGCCGTGAAGTCCAGGCCGCATAGCACGACTGAGGGGTTTGGGTATGCTTTGAGCGTGAGATCGGCCACGGCGCCGAAGGTCCCGCTGCGGCGGATCGGCCAGAAGAAATCTTGGTTTTGGAAGGCGTCTGCCGTGAGTGTTGAGCCCGTTGGGGTCACGGTCGTCGCTTGCAGGATGTTGTCTGCCCCGATGCTGTAGTGGCCTGTCATCAGCCCGTGTCCGCCGCCGAGGGTCCAGCCGACGACAGTAGCAACCCATGAGATTAGAGTCGGCTAGATGGCGGTCTTGGGTCGGGGGTATACGTACCTTGTTTGTCCCGCCAACGGCAATGACGCCGTGATTGGCGGCGGCCTCGAAGAGCTCGCCGTCTTGCACGCCGACGCCGAGGGTCAATGCCAAATCTGTAAGTCCAACAGAACAGGACTTGATGTTGGAAGGACAGCGAAGAGTTCATTGCTATATTCCCTAACTCTAATAAAAGTAATTGCCAAGCATCAAACCCTTTGTCAAGCTTTTCGTCTTCTTCACTTGCCAATTTCACATAACATAATAGTGCTCTTAGCCTAACTCTACAATCGCCAGAGTACCACTAAACCCGCACAGCGCCAGCATGAGCTGGTTCGAACCATCCTCCCCATTCACATCTCCACAGTACACCAGATGTCCCCTACCGAACCTTGCCCCCACAACAGCAGCCTGCTCCTGATCAACAGGCTCCGGCGCAAAAACATTACTCTGCGTCATCGCGCCCGGAACAGGGACCAAGATCTTCTCCTGGGGCCTGGCGTGCTTAATATGGTGTACCTTCATACTGTACGGCCGAGGCAATGATGCGAGCTCAGTACTCTCAGGCAAGGTAGCGGACGAATTAAGCTGGAAAGTGGTGCGGAGCCAGTCGCCCATTTTCCAGGGAAGGCCGAATCCCTTGAAGAACAAATTGAACTTGATCATTCCCGAGAAGTTTGGGAAGTGCAGGCCGGCGATTGCGAGGCCGCCATTTTCGATGTAAGTCTTGACTTTGGCGAGGACTTGTCGGCTTGCAGGGTCGTGGTTAGTGAGGCCTTCATCAGCGATGATGATTGCTTTGAAGGCGGTTGAGGTGATGGCGCTGATTGCGGCGGTTGCAGTCTTTGCACGCTGGACGTGCGCCACTTGGATCAGTATGTTGAAGAGTGTGGAGTAGGAGGAGTCGAAGTAGTCGCGGTGTTCGAGGCAGAGAAAGAGGATCTGAGGTTTGTCTGTGGAGGCCATTGTTGTTATGGCGAAGAATGCTGGATGACGATAAACAACGAATGTAGAGCTTAAAGATAGTTAAAGACTGAGAGGGGCCGAAGTGATGAGGATGAAGAAAGAGAATGCCACTCGACCGAAGAACACTTTTCGTCTGGAACCTCAGGTTCGTGGCTGCACCTTCCAATTTGGAATTGGCCAGGACTCGAACTATCAATTGTCTGCTACATTGACATTTTCTAGATACTACAATACACCAACACCTGCGAACAAACATCAAACCGACTGAAAGCCATACTCCTCCCACTTCCGTTCCACCAGTGCTTGGACATCGGCAGGGTAAGACCCACGGAAAGAGCCAACCTTCCAAGCAAGCTCCTCATCCTCAAACTCGCAAGGAAGCATGCAGCACTTGACGACCTTCTTGTGGTTGCGCTCGGGCTTAACGCCATGTCCTACGTACGGAATCAACGGGATGTTGCCATACTCGTCGAACAGAAACTCGCTCGTGCCGGGCTCGCACCGCGTCGATTCCGCCCAGATAACATCGCGCAGATTCGTGGGATCAACGTCCTCGCCGACCAAGAACACTTTGCCCATGTACCAACCGGGCTTAGAACCAAATACCACATGGCCTAGCTTGGTGCAGAAGTCGGCCATGTTGGTCTTCAACGCCCGCAGCTTCTGCCGGTCTACCTGGATGACATACCAGATAGCATGGGATTCGAACGGACACCAGGCCATCTGTATTGGGAGGCCAGCGGATTGACAGAGATGCAGTACCTCGGCGGCAATCGTCAGCGCCCACAGAGTGTGGCTCTCTTCGGTGGCTCTGCCGGTGATGCAGATGGGCAGGATGGGGTCGGTGCGGTAGGTGATTGCATTGACTTTGAACAGTGGACATTGCTTAGATTGGCCCGGCCATACGTGGCCGTGATACTCCATCATGGGGCCTTCAGGGGCCGTCTCGGAGATAGAGACCGTACCCTCGAAGACGATCTCCGCATTGGCGGGGACCCGAATGTCGTTCGTCTCGCACTTGACGACGTCGACGGGCTTCCCAACCAATGCACCGATGAACCCGGCTTCATCAACGCCCTTGGGGATCGGCATCCCGCCAACCATAATTGCTGCGGGGGGCACGCCAAAACACAATGCCCACGGCATATCCTGCCCCTTGTCCTTCCACATCTGGTAGATCACCCCGATATCCTGTTTTGGGATAATTGGGCCGACGAGATGACGCTTGTCGTGGGTCATAGCCCGGGTGATCGACCAGTTTGTCCAGGAGCCATCGGGCGTTTGCACGATGTGCATACCGAAGGTCTCAATAAACTTCCCTCCGTCGTGCTGATGCAGGAGGGGAGTCGGGAGGGTGGTCAGGTCTATGTCGTCGTTAAAGAGCTTATGCTCCTTGACTGGCCCCGTCGCGACTTTGGTCGGGTCCAGCGGCTGAAGGCCCCTAGCAGAGTTGATCTTGTCAATGATCTCCTTTCCAGAAGCTGTGGAAGGAAGGCCCAGCGACTTTGCAATGCGTCCGAGTCTCTGGCCGGGAACTCGGCTCAGTCCAACAGGAGCTCCGAGGACGCGGAAGAGACCGTCACCTTGCCGGCCCTTGATGTTCTCAAAGAGGGGCGCCTTTTCCTCGGTCTCGTACACTCGGCGCGTGATTGCCGCAAGCTCCATAGCGGGGTCGACCTCTTCCTTGATGACGAGAAGGTCGTTCTCATCCTCAAGTTCCTTGAGGAATTGGCGGAGGTCCCCTGCCGCGGCGGAGTGCTCCGAGGTTGTGGCCATGATTGAGGAAGCAGAGAACTTGAAAACAGAGAGCAAAGATTAACAAATCCAGAGAGGAAAAAGCAATCGAGTCACCCCACTGTTTTATGTTGTCATGAAGCTATAGAAAGCAAGCTTCCCCAAATTGGGGTGAGTCTCGGGAGCGCTCCCGGTGCGGGTCCGACAAGCTCCAGCCCAACCAATTCCAGCCCTGGGAGCTTCCCCAACTTGGGGATACCGGAAGCTCCTGCTCCCTATACTTGTCGATTGCCTAATATTTTATGAAGCTCTTTCCTTGCGGCGATTCTAGCTTCTCGCCAAGTTCTTACTTCGAAGCCACCTCCTTCATTCTCACACAATCACCAAAATGGATTTCTTCACCCCCCCAGCGGGCCCCAACCCATCCACACCCCAAGCAGCGCAACCAAGCCCTAAAACGCCAACCCCCACCCGCCGGCCCAGAATAATAATCGCCCTCACCGGCGCAACGGGGTCAATCCTCGGAATTCAAACGATCCTCGCCCTCCGCCGCCTCAATATCGAAATCCACCTCATAATCAGCAAATGGGCCGAAGCCACAATCAAATACGAGACCGACTACAGCGTCGCCAACGTCCGCGCCCTCGCCGATCATGTCTACAGTATCAATGACATGGCCGCACCCATTGCAAGTGGGTCGTTCCGTGTTGATTTGGGGATGCTGGTTATACCGTGCAGCGTGAAGACGCTGGCTAGTATCGCGAGTGGTATCTGCGATGATCTGATTTCCCGCGCGGCGGACGTTGTCTTAAAAGAGCGGAGGAGGTTGGTGCTCGCTGTGCGCGAAACACCGCTCAGTTCAATACATTTGCAGAATATGGTGACTGTTACTCAGGCGGGCGCGGTTGTGTTCCCGCCTGTGCCGGCGTTTTATATTCGGCCTTCGTCGGTGGGGGATTTGGTGGATCATACTGTTGGGCGCGTGCTGGATCTGTTTGGGCTGGATACGGCGGAGTTTGAAAGGTGGGAGGGGTGGAAGAAGGAGTAGTCTTCTCTCTGGAGGATATATGCATTCAGGAAACCGAGGGTGAAATTGAGCAATGGCAAGGGAGTTAATGTGGTTTTGATCATTTTCAAATAGATATGGCCATATTGTCGGCAGCTCTAAAGTCCTTCACGACCAGTCAGACCTGCAGGTTGTCTACTTAGGGCATGCCCGTCTAAGGTCCGCCAGAGGACAATCAAAGGATTAATTCAAAAGGAATACTCTCAGCTCTCGATGTCCAATCATGTCTCAACACGAACCCGCCCGCTCATGCTTATGATCATGTTCTTTTTCTGTTGAGCACAATCCACGTCCAGGAAGCACTTGTAGTACCTTCATGCCTTGGCTGACGTTAACACATGCAGATACCACGCTACAACGCCACGCTACTAGTATGCTTGCTCAACAATTTTCTATAGAAACCACGTTCAAGAGGAAACTAGCACATACGACCACAGGGTGTGGAGAACAGGGCTTCCCGTCCGCTCAGCCGTACTTAAGCCACACGCCGGCTGGTTAGTAGTATGGTGGGTGACCACATGCGAATCCCAGCTGTTGTATGTTTTTGTTTTGTGTTTTTGTACGCAAAATAGCATCTGAAACCATCCTGTGCTTTCTGAAGAACGAGGCGCATGAACCCTGCATGGCGTACCCGCGTGGCGTTTCTTGGTCTTGGCTTAGGGCTGCGCTTGGGTTGTGCCCTAAAAAGTACTCCGTAGTTTGGTATTGGTTCGACAGGACCACATGTATGATGTATGGTACATGTTAAGGGAAGAGTTCGTAGAAATATCTGTGGTTAATCTGCTTGTTCGGAATCTCCAATAGTCGTATTGAGCAAATTGGGCCGCGTAGAGCGTGAGGGATGAACGCTGTGGGATCATTGAATCACTTCAAGCAGCGTAACCCTCGTCCCGTCTTTTTGTCTTCATTTACCTAATCGGAGTGCGATCAAATCGTTCTGTTTTTGGACGGTACTTCATGTTGAGATTCCAGCTTAGGGATATATGTACAAAGAAATCAAAGGTTAAGCTGGCTATACTAGCTAGCTTCTTAGTTAAATGGGAGGAGGAGTAGGAGATGGAGGTGCTTCCATGAAGAGTCTTTGGATATAGTACTTAGATGGACATAAAGATATACTGATTCGACTCAGCACAACTATCCCTGCATTATTTGCTACACTACTAACTCTCGTAAGATCTAACCCTGGACAACGACGCTTCCTAGGGGCGGTCTGGCAATGACATCCGTGGCACACGGCTTCATTTGCGGCCGAGGTCATTTGTTTCAATGGCTCATCGAGTAGGCTGCAGTAATCATAGTAGAAGTGCAAAGCTCCACATAATAGCAAAAGGGACCCGTCCCAACCCTCACTGCATCTAGTTCTAATTCCAACCGACTGACCTGGACCCATCAATTTCGAATCATATCAGGATATCCCACCTCCTTTGCTCTTCCGGTTCAGTCAGCTACATCTCCCATAGTTCACTCACTATCGCATTATGCTGCTGCAATGGCCAGTCCGACGAACAAGCCTCATCCCACCATTAGGCTCCGCGCCAGAGTTGACCGTGATACAAAGGAAGCGACCGCACCGTAGATCACGTTCGTCTCGTTCCCTCTACCTTGACTTGCCGCAGTGTGTAGTGCACGCATGGATTGGCCTTGGTACTGATGGCCTTGGTACTGAGAAACCCGCCTGCGAAGTGTGGCTCTTCCCGTAGAAAAGGGACGACACTTGTATACGTACAGTAAAATATGGGTTATCTATCAATGTGGTGACGATAACCAGCATGTCCATGCCGGGTTCATGATTGTTTATTATCTGTCCTGGGCCCTGAGATAATCGTATAAATCCATCCAGGTTCCCGTTAAAGCTGCTAGCAATCTCGCTCACTGACTAGCAGTCTTAAGCCATCAATGATAGCATCAGATTCACAGCATGAACCTTTAGCCTTGTACGGTCGGAGTGGCGGTCCGAGTTAGGCTCTCGGATCGGCCCGCCAGCCAGTGGAGGCGGAAAACGGGCTTTAAGCCTTATGATCGTGCCTAAGTACTCAACACGTATCCTGCCTACTGTCCTGTCCATAACTGTTCCCACTATGAGGGTATGCTTGCCCTACCATGAGCTTACGTGAGTGGTGTAGCGTCACTATCATCTCCATCGTTCGGCTGGTGAGCTTGCTGCAGCTTCCTCCTCACTTGGTAGACATTAGCTGGAATATTGTGTCGTACGTGATCTGGACATGTGTTGAATTGAAAATTAGCATTGTCGTGGGTGAGTCTTGTTCATTGAGAGGAAGGATGGTTGGGTATTGGTCTGTAATCAATCAGAGTACAGCGGGAGAACTCAGTCGAGTCAGACTCTCAGTCGGCTGATACACCACTGGCCCTCGCACAGCCCGCTTAGATGTTTTCATCGTTGGTTGCCTAGGCTCTGCTGTTTTCTTTTCTTTGTTCAGGCGATCCTTTTCCTTCGCCCCCAGCCTGCTTCCATGGTCTCTGTCCTTTCCAACCCTTCTTTTCTCTTCTTCTTGTGCGATAGTACAGTGATGCGATCATGGCCAACCTTTCCCATCCCAGCTCGTAGTTGTTGAGACGCGATTGCAATGAATCCGCCAGGTGAAGCAACGCGAAATTGGCTTGACGCCCGCAACCGAAATCCTGACGAAGCTTGCTAGGCTTGAGTCTCAGCATCTCCTCTGGAGGCTGCACACCGGGTACACCATTCACCCGGACATCCCCGTTGTAGATGGGATGTGTGTGGCAGACTTTGGTGCCGGCACTGGGTATTATACCTACCCTATCCAGAACTATATCCGAATAACCCATTTTCTCAAACTAACCTCGGGACATGAACGTTTAGTATCTGGGCCCTAGAGCTCGCGGCCCAACTGCCCCCCAGTGCTCGAGTGACCGGCTATGGCACTAGTGAGAGCACCTTCCCGCTGAGCCAATACTGGCCGCCAAATGTCTCCTTCTCCGCGCTTGACTGTCTCGGAGAGGTCCTTGAAGCCTTGGTGGGCCAGTTCGACGTTGTCCATCTACGGATGTGGGCGCTTGTTATCCGTGATAACGACACCAGTACCTTGATCAGGAGTGCAGCCAAGTTACTGAGTATGTTTGTCTACCCAACCGGTGGGCCTGGAGTCCAGGACTGACAGCCATGTACGCAGAGCCGGGGGGTTATCTCCAGTGGGAAGACGCGCCTTTCGGCAGCGTTGTGGCGCCGGGTGAGGCCGCTTTCCATGTTCGCGAAATGATGCGGGCCATCAACAGAGTCGCAAAGACCGACTTCCGGTATCTACTGGCCTCCATGGAGTCTCCTACCGTCCAAATCCAGACAAGCCCGGTGGAAGCTAACGAGTTCGATGCGTGCACCTGCAGATGGCTCGACCAGCTTCAAGATCATGTCCAGCTTGCGACTCCCGAACTGGAGGTTGTCGACTGCCAAAGACCACGTGGGCATCGTATCTCATCCCGCTCTGTATGAATACGTTCATGCTAGCGCTGGAAAACAGTGGTAATGTTCTGGATCGGCTGCGTCTGCTGGATCCTCAAGTTGTTCCCAGTCAAGCGGAGTGGGCTGCCGCTTTGGCTGCCTTGCATGAGGATATGAAGAGACCTGGCGGGGGACAGTACTGCTGGACGCCGGTGAATCTCCTGGCAAGAAAGTGGACAGTTGAAAGTTGCGAAAGGTACAATACACGCTTCTCCACGATGATCAGGTCCTGATCCGGCACCTGCACTCTTTCGATGGTGACTGCAAAGACTGCATGGGCTTGCTGAATACCAAAAGCAAGTAATGCTTGCTCCTTTGCAGGCCCAGCATGCTGTTTCCACTTGAATCTCCCCAAGTCTGTAGTGCCTTGGTGACTTATCCCTTATTGTAGCTGTTGTTTGCATCAGACCAAGAATACCCTAGTATACCGTAGTCCTGTTGCACGGGTTTGAATCCAGCCTTGGTCCGCAGACCCGGGAATTGGTCTTGAGTAAGATTCATCATCTTTTCTTTCTCTCGATTATACCAAGATATGGTATGCTCCCTGCCCACTCAAATGGACCGACCCACACTGAACCTTAGAGCGCGCTGCCGGGATCGCCGTACACCAGCGCGCTGCCGGATGAGCTCTCTACAGGCCACCCTGGGCCTTCATTTTAGCATGGCCTCCCTCGAGTCGATAGCCAGAAGTCTAAAAGAGCACATGGTTGAGATGGTTGATGAGCTCTATACGCTGCTCCCTTGACCAGCACAACCCAGGTGTTGGTGTCCATCCTCTTGTCCGCCCCGGCAATGCTGAGCACTTCCCCGTAAGGAGCCAGCGTCTCAACGTTGGCAAGGACATTTGCTTTGCCTAAGCACGTGGCCCAGTGTGAATTACATGTATAGGTTCTACCGATGCATCGATGGACGAACTAAGTATTCGAAAAGGCTTCATATTTAGCAGCTGGTATGGTGAAATAAAGTGCAAGGGACATTATTCATGATATGGTATGATGCCATCTGGCCGTGTCTGAGAAAAGAAAACCATAACGCCGTGATCACAATAGCCCATCTATCCCGTCACATTAGTCATAAAACGAACCCCAGAAAAACCACCGTGGCCAAGCGACCCATTAGCATATCAGTGCTCCTCAATCTTCCCAGTATCTCTGACTCCAGTACCAGTCTTCTCATCATCACTCTCCTCGTCCTCGCCACAGATCTCTCCCCATCCCGAGCTGCGACGGCTGATTCGTCCGGGCTGGATAGACTGGGGTCCAGTACCGGCAATACTAGCGGCATTGCTGTCCTGGCGCGCATGTGAGTGTGCACCGCTGCGAATGCTCGCTCCATCACCAGTGACTGCGCTTTGCTTGGCGTAAAGGCTGCTGCGTTCCCCACTTGGCGCTACGCCGGATGACGAATAGACGCTCGCTCGTTCCGCACTTGCTAGACCAACAAGACTGGGTCGGCTCAGGACGCCAGGAGCGTTGAGGATGGATGTATTTGATGCTTCGCCGACGCCGCTTAGGACGCTCAAGGGGAGGCTCTCACGGCTGCCGCCGAAGACGGAGGACGGAGCGAGCGCGCGGACAGAGGCATTGGTATCCAAGGAGTTTCGGCGGCGTCGCTTGGACGAGGATGCGAGAGTTAAGATCGACGCGTTGTCGGTGAGGATGTTGTTTGCGGTTGCGACGCTGTATGTGACCGAGTGGCCGTGCGGGGCAAGATGGTGTGGTACGGCCGTGGCGGGGGACGAGGGGAATTGGTGTGAGAACTGCACTTGCTGTGCGCCGGTTGCAGAATGGCCGTGATTGTGGTGGGGCGTATGGTTTTGCGTGTTGTATATGTTTGACGGTGCCGCTGACTGCACGGTCGTCAGCGTCGTGGTCAGCGACCGTACAGACGGCGCCGGCGACGAAAACGTGCTCCCTTCTCCACCTCCGTTTGTGCTCACACCTCCTCCGACCGTCGCCGACGTCCCAGCCTTTGAATATGCAGCCTCAGATATAGCTGTCTCGCCGTTTGTGGAGATCGTCGGAGCCGCCGACTTCGCGCTCGTTGCGGGGACGTTCGTTTCATATCCGGAGTATGCGATGGACGGTTCGCTTCGAGAATGAGATCGAGGTCGTGAAGGGTCTCCGCTGTGGTGGGAAGAGGCGCGGTCGCTGGTGGATTGTTGGAGGGCTTGGGGGTGGCCGGACAAGGGATATGGATTGTTCTTGATGTTGCGGTTCTTGGTTTTGGATGTGCCATGGCGCATGTTCGACCATCGGATAGTGCTGGACTCGTTGGAGCTTTTGAGGTTCGCCAGGCGCTTCATCCAGCTCGCAAATGGACGGCGGCGGCCATTGCGGTCTATACGAAGGATTGTGAGTAGTGTTCGGGCGGGTGAAAGAGGGGCCATACCATGCGCCCGAGCAGGGCCATCGGTTGTGGCCATCTGCTTGACTAGTAGGATATTATTCCCACAAGGGTTGCAGTAGGTCTAATCCTAAGTAGTCCAGGGAGCTCGTCCTGTAGCTGGAGTCGTGGAGTGTTAATTGGCGAGAAGTGTTTACCGAGCTTGGGTCGCGATCGATAGGCGCCGGGCAGCGAGCAGCGAGCGACGAAGTCAGGGAGGCGGAGAGACGGTAAATAGGACAGTCGCTGAAATTAAACGCAACGAGGGTATCAAGAAGGGATAATTCTGAGCGGTTTCGTCAAGTGTCATGAGAAGGAAGTGAGTTGCTGAGGAAGTTCTCCAGGAGTTGCTCCGCAGCCCCTTCCACCAGAAGTTCACGTGATCTGCTCCCTTCCGGCCCAAAAACAGCGCCTGCTATTCTTATTCCCAACCTCTTTCATGGCAGCAGGCCATTGGAAGCTTGGGCGAGGAAATACTCCGAGAGACGCAGGCTTCCGGTAGGACGCGTAGTCGCGTACTCCCTGAGCCCGCAGCGGTGGGCTTGTGCTACTCAATTCTGACGCAGTTTGCAGTGCAGCGCAGTTACGGTGTAGAAGACGGAAATCCGCCCAGCAATAGCTATACCAATGCGCTTTTTATTTTTGGGAGGATATGCAATCTGCAATTTGTCCCTAGAAATAATCTTGCAATGAACTGGTCCACTATACTATACAGTCACGTGACTTTATCGACATCATCGCCCGCTGCAGCTTCCTCGATTTCTCAACAACTACCATAGCCATCTCGACCAGAATGGAAGCGGCCTCTGGTAAATGTTTTGATGCGTCTATATTGACGTAAACAAGGCCTCTCCTTGGTTATCTCTACTTGATGATACTCGGTGCTTAGGTGGCGGAACCAGCCACGAGCTGTAAATATGTTTTGGACACCTTCATGATGCATGACCGCCAAATTCAGCCACTTCCTCATGAGGTAGCGGCCAAAATCAAGTCCTCGACGTCAATAACGCACTTGAATGCCGTCATCTTGGACTTGGTCAAGAACGCATTGGATGCAAATGCGCAGAGCATATTTGTCACTGTCGACTACCGACGCGGAGGATGCGTGGTCGAGGACGATGGAGATGGGATTCTCCCTGTTGAATTCCAGCTGGAGGGAGGCCTAGGTAAAACCCATCGTATGTCTTCTCCTGCCTGCTTTCTGGCTTCCGCTTACGGCACCAGACACCTCGAGATACCAGTCAGAATCGAGCACTTACGGCAGGAAGGGCTGCTTTCTGGCATCGCTATCCGCACTCTCGTTGCTGACCATCACATCACATCATCGCCATCATGCGAGCACAAACACCATTATGTTCCACCACTCCGTGACTGTTGCGCGGCTCTCTCCGGCCCCACGACACCACGCACTACGGTTCAGCGACCATGGAACACGGGTTACTGTCAACGACCTTTTTGGAAACATGCCAGTTCGTGTGAAGAGCCGTGCTCTGGCTCTACAGAAATTAGATGAGCTAGACCGTCAATGGGATGACTTGAAACATCTACTGGTCTCACTTATGATCGCTAGCGGTGGCCTTCCGAAGCTGACCGTCTCGGACACGGATAAGGAACGGAAGTTAACCATTCGTCCTCGCCAAGGCCCTCTTGTTGATGGATTGGATCTGATCCGGCTCAGTTCTGTTCTCTCGCAGGCTGGTTTGGTGGATACCGCAAGTACGAGGAAATGGCATGCCGTCTCTGCAACCGTTCCGCATCTGACGATCAACGCTGCGCTATCTCTCGTCCCAAATCCGTCGAAGAAGGTCCAATTCATCTCCATGGGAGCTGAGCCTATATTCTCCCAAAACCAAGCGAACATACTCTACCACGAGGTCAACCGTTTGTTCTCTAATTCTGATTTTGGCGCGATTGGAAACGTGCGCTCAAGCTACGGATCCGGCATCGAGGACCGTGGACCTGTGGCCGTGAACAAGTGGCCCATGTTTTCTATCCGCATCGACTCGGCTGACACTACAAGCAGCGACGAGGAACTACCCGAGTCGGACAAGTCGCTACAACGGATCTTGGATATTCTCGGACTCATGATCGATGAATTTTTGAAAGAGCACAGAATGCGTCCGAGGGGCGGAAGAAGACAGCGCCAAAATCCTGCCCAAGTAGAATCCCAATCGCGCTCCGAGGTAACGGAGACCCGCAACCCAATCTCGAGCACAGAGCTTTCAGGAAACCAGGTGAAGCTTCCGTCTTTCTCTCGCCCAGGTTTGGGTAGCCATTTTGGAAATTGGTCGCGTGTCAAAAGCGGAAACAGCCACTCTAATGGCTCGACGCAGGTGAAAACCATATCTTCTGTCTTACCTAGTGATGATGTGAGAATTAGTACCCCAGAAACGGTAGAAGGGGGTCTACTCTTGGAGTCCACGGTTGGCGATACTGCCAAACCACCGCAGCAGGTAGCCGTGGAAACTCAAACTCAGGACGGTGATGGGTTGATTCCTTGGGTGGACCCATACACGGGAGTGAAGCACTGGATCAACTCACGGACTGGTCAGTCCGTCAACGTTCGACCATCCGCTGCTTCAGCGCTGGCCAAACGCCCGAGGACAACAGGGTCTCTACTCACCCGGGTCTTGGATGGCCGGAAGCGGCCAGCGTCTGCTTTGCCGGACTCGCAGAATACGTGGTTGGAACATCTTTTTGATAATTGGAAGAATCCTGTTTTTGGTCGATCTGAACGGCCGATAAGTGCTCTGGATACGGATTCTGAGCACGACGGCGCGGAAGCGCCTAACTTTCACAAACACTGCGGACTGGATAGTTTTGGAGTAACTAAGTACCGTGGAAAACTGCGCAAACGGGAGTTGAAGGCAGCGAAAGTTATCGGCCAGGTCGATCGAAAGTTTATCCTGGTGGAACTAACTCATACCGACTCATCATCTCTTATCCTTATCGACCAACATGCGGCAGACGAGCGGTGTCGGATAGAACGCCTGTCCAAGGACTTTTTCAATGGATTGGACGTACAGACGATTGAGGTGGTGCCGATGGAACTTGAGATCCCAGCTGCTGAAGCTTTGATGTTCAGACGACAGGCAGATTTTTTTGGGTCTTGGGGCATCGAATACGCGGTCCAGGAAGCTACAAGGAGCGACAAGACATCGATATCGGTATCAGCACTCCCAACTCTCATCGCAGAACGCTGCCGGGCAGAACCAGACCAGCTGATGGGTATTCTCCGTGCGGAGGTTTGGAAACGGACCGAGGGCAATTCCCGCCCACTGACGCCTGTTTCTGGAAGAACAGAGCCTGGAGAAGATTGGGTCCGGCGGATGGCAGGATGTCCTCAGGGAATCCTCGACATGCTCAACTCGCGAGCGTGCCGAACTGCAATTATGTTCAACGACGTTTTGAGTGTTGATGAGTGCAGAAATCTCGTCAGTCGCTTGGCAGATTGTGTTTTCCCTTTCCAGTGCGCGCATGGCCGGCCATCGATGGTACCCCTGTTGGACTGGCGTGGGAGCGTTGGGAGTGTGGAAAATGCAGCCGGGGGTGAGGCCGGCTTTGGTTTTACTGAGGCTTTCAAACGATGGCAGTCGACATAGCCATGCGAGGTCCCAATTGTTTTCTTGAGAATTCACTTTGCTGATTGTGTGGTTGCACCTGCATGTAGCTAGACCCTACTTTACATACCTATAGTGTCCCATCGAACCTCTACTCTGATCCGCCAGCCCTCTTCAGGTTGTGGAAGTACAACTGAAGAACTGCGCAAAGAAAGAGAGACTGCCGTCCGCCTCCCAAGCCTCGACCTACTTTCATCGAAATGGTTAAAGTATGAGCATGGAATGAGCCATGTGTAATCAAATGAAGTCTTGACAGAGCAACGAAAACGGGTTATACTACAACATAGTCAGGTTGTCAGAAAAGACAAATCCGCCTGCCTACTCACAAAGTCATGAAATATATCTTGGACATGGTCGCACCCCGAGCCAGTTAGGTAGCCTTAGAAGGTAGCTTCGCATAGTAGCTAACCCGGGAAAGGCCTATTAACTAAATGACTGTCCTAGTCTCGTCACATAGCACATATTACACCTCACCTCAACAGCAAACAACATGTGCACTCTCACAACATTGAGGAGATAAATGGTTTTTCTTGGGATTTTTTTTTTGTTTTTGCAGTGGAATATAGTTTAAGATTAATGTGCATTGTTCAACAAATGGGTTCCATAACTCAGTTGGTTAGAGTGTGGTGCTAATATAACGTGACCCGGATAAACAATTATCTGGTCCGCATGTTACGCCAAAGTCGAGGGTTCGACCCCCTCTGGGACCATCTTTTTTCTTTTTCTTTTTTTGTTTCATCTGTGGGCGCTGGAGCGATCGCCGTATTGAGACCGGGAGTCTCCGAATAAAGCTATGTACCGTATTTTGCGCGGGCAGCCTTTTTGCTATCCGGAGTACTGCGGCGTAGCCACCGCGCGGCTCGGCCTGTAACGATGAAGCTGGAGGTGCAAGGTATGGACGTCATTCGATGGAGAAACTTAACAGACTCGCTCTCATGGTAGGTAGTAACTAGGTGGGTTTTATCAAGCGGGGTGAGTAATTACTCGTCCTCGTGCCTGGGCCATGTCACCTGTTTCACCAAACTATGTATGCAACTAGTCCAGTGCCAATTCATAGCAAGGCAATTGATGGTATGCATGAGTGATGTATCAGGAGTCCAGGACCGTGGTCGGATGGACCATTAGTGACCTGAGTCCTAAAGTCGAGAGGTGAATGCCGTATCCATAAACCGCGGCGGTGTAATCTGTCAATGAACGAGAGAAGCGGAGCATATGCCATTTTGCAGGGACCAGAAAGACAGTTGAGTAGGGATACGCTTTGACCAGCAAAGCAAGACCCTACAGCAATATACTATATAGTTATATACATATGAAGGCCCCTCTTCCTGCCATCCTCGACGAGGACAAGGAAGTCATCGGGTCACAGCAATTAAGCAAAGTCGATTGAGAAGCCCGCAGTCCCGGCCTCGAGGCCATATTCCCGCTGCCCGTGTTCCTGGTCCTGTGCAGCAATGTTTCCATCGTCCAGCGATAAACCTAGGTTCATGATATCCGTAGCCGTCAGCGCAAGGGGATCCAGCCCGCCCGTCGTTGGCATCGGCATCGGCATCGTCGTCATTGGGTCAACATTAATGTCTGCCTCTGAGGGCAAAGGAGTCGAAGCGGGCAGCTGCAGTTGTAGCGGGGCAATCCCATGTCCCGATATACCCATATCCATACCGGAAGTTACACTGCCGCTCCCATCGCCATTGCCAATAGTAAGAAAGAAACACCGACTCAGCGCCACGAACTCCTGCAGCAAGCTTTGCATCGCGGCGATGGGTGGACTTAGTGGGCCGGTTTGGGCTAGACAGTGCGAGACGGTTGTGAGGATTGCAAAGTCGCCTGTGTGCGAGGTCGCTACTGTATTGCAGAAGAGTGCGATGCAGGTTGTTATTGGGTAGAAGAGGAGGGTCCTTCACCTGTCAGTCACCACTGGTCTGGTCAAAAGATTAGGCTTGAGAGGAAATACCAATGTAAATAAGCGACTGTCTTGTGTCTATCGCCTGATGTGCATAGGGTGATGAGTGCCTGGAGACCGCGACGAGCCGAGTCAAGGTAGGTATCCGTGTCTGTGCTTGTGGCTGCAGGCCCAGCCGTAGGTGGTTCGCCGAGGGCGATCTGGCGGAGGTGTAGGAGGTTCGTAAGGATGCAGTGGTAGGCGAAGTTGAGGGTTGCAATCTCGCTGGCTGGGTCGAGACCTTTCCAATTCGGGGAGGGCTCCTTGATCTGCAGATACCTAATAAGAGTCTGATGTATTATGAATGCAAAGATGGGTCACACCTGATTTATATCGCGCCGGATACCCTCCATCTTCTGCAAGTAGAGTGCCCCGACGCCGGTGGCCGGCTGAAAGACATTGTCCCTTGCTGCCTTAACAGGGTCATTTAGGAACGGGATCATTCCGTCCTGGACTTTGGCAAGGTCGAGGTAAATGTGCATAAGGTTTGAGATGGTGATGGTTGGTGCCGGAGGGCTGATATCTACGTCTGGCTCGACAGTCAGAATGCGAGGTCCGCCGAACTTCCAGGCGTAGTTCCGATCTAGCATATAGCACCACATGAAGCAGTAGTACTCTGCCTCGCTGACGTTATGAAGATTCGTCGCAGCCGGATGCAGGCCTATATCCATGCAGACGCGGCACGCGGTTTTGGCCAGCTCACGACAGGCGGTTGTATCGCCCGACCCTTGGTACAAGAAGATCCCGCAAAGGAGAGCTTGGAGCAGGTGAAATGAAGGTTTGGCAAGTATGGGTATCCTTTGCAGAGCTGCCTTTGCTGTCTCGCGGTAGAGGAGGGCGTTATGACTGAGCCGCTGGGCGAATTCGTCGTTGTCGTCGGCTCCCGCGCCAAGTGTTGCGTTGAGGAATTTAAATGCTATTGAGTTGACGCAGACGGTGAATATCGTAGAGTCGGACGACGAGGCTGTGTTGAACAGAAGGGCCAGGCCCATTGTCTTGAGATCCTCCTTGCCGACGTGTCTGAAGTAGTCTGAGATGAACGGACCGAATTTATCGCTGCCGATGTCTAGACGCAATGAGCATAAGCATAATATACTGGCCGTTGAAAGGGGCAAGAGTACCATTCAGCATCCAATACAAGAACTCCAGCGACGGAATATGCCGCTGCCCGCTGCCCTCACCAGGAGTCATCTCCGATCGCATCTCCATACTCCCCAATATCCGACCCGCCGCGGACAATGCACTCTCCAGCGCTTGCTGCCTCGTCCAACTGAGATCCTGTGAGTGATCAAACTGCCTGCGATTGATCATCTGCGCTTCCGTCAAAGGCACGATCGACATCCAGCTCTGCAGGCCATACCCCACGGTCATGTTCATGTTCATGTCGAACTGCCCGAGAAGCATGAGCTGCTGGTCATCCAGCATACCACGGAGGAGCCCGTCATCGTCATTTCCCAATCGCCGAAGGCTGGATTCGGGAGGCCGGGGGGTCTGGCCCTGGCCCTGGCCGCGATCCAAAGGACGGTGCGAATTTGACTCAGCATGACGAGCATCTCTTTGCATCTGCGAGCGATCTCGCTTTGGAAGACGCCTCATGCGTCGGCTCCGAGTGCATGTGGTGTTCTGGTCCAGGCAGTTGCCGCATGGATCGTTCCTGTCGCATCGGACCTAACATTGTTACTCGATGACAGCAGGTAGATCCACAGCAGGAAATACCTTTCGGGCATTGCATGTATCGCACTGTGATGGAGTCAGTTGATTGTCGGGATAGACGTGGGGGTTGTTATGAAGTAAGGGGCATACCACGCGGCGCTCTGCCATGGCGGCGGCAGGTGCAACACAGACTCCAGCCCTACCAGTAATGCCGAGGGTAGCCCGACCGGGTTCCACGAGGCTTGCCGTTCCGGGGCGACAAAGATCCAGCGAGCGGGCGTACAACGATCGAGGAAAGATGGTTTCTGGAGAAGTTAATAGTAGGGCGAGGACGCAATGAAGGAGGAATTAAAAATTGGGAAAAGAAGAGATTGAAGACCGTAACTTTAACTTGCAACGCTCTGGGACTGCGAGTGGGCGCCAAGACCTCCTAAACTGCGCCATGATCCGAATATACTCCGGCCAATCACATCGCGGCTCTACTATGGAGCATGGCTTCCCCTTCCCAGCTGAGCTCAACGTCACTGTCGGCTATATTTGGTTCTTTTGTCGAGGTCCGCGGACCCCGAGAACTTATTTGCCAGTTGCCCACTTAGGTAGTCTTGGCGGAGCGGATCCTGGCGGAGGCTTGGTAATCAATGGTAGACTATAGAGCAAGGAGAGCTGGATACTTCAAGGCACGAGGGAAGAGTCTTGAATAGAAACTGCAAAGCTAATTCACTACTATAGATGGAAATAAAGAAATCAGAAGATGACCTCAACATGGCCGTTTGCTGATATTAGATTATGTATCTTATGCCGAGCGGGTCGAAGACATGACATGCAGCAGAAGCATAGAAACCACGAAAAGAAAACAAATCATGAAGAGATCAGTCTAAATAGAAGGCATAAAAGAGCCAGTCATTATCTCCGCACGAAACAACACAACACCCCCGTCTTCGCCAGGAAGTACAGCGCCCCGCAGAATCTGAAGATCGACAGCCCGGACGTCGCCCACAGCAGACACTTGAAATACCACGCCGTACGGACGGTAGATGTAGTCTGAACAGCAGAAGTCAGCTCACTGCACTAAGCACACAATCCAAGCGTTAAGAACAGGCTTACCGTCAAGCACAGCGTGCTAACCCCCGCATTATTGATCAGCAGCACCAGCAACGAATTACTCAACGTCCACGTAAGCACCAGGTTCGTCCGGAAGGTCTTGTAACTGTCATCCAGGGATACCGTCTTATCCGGTGCAGGCTCCTTATACTCAGCGAGTGCACGACGGACAGTCAACTCGAACTCCGTGTCGATGTCGGCCTGCGGCTTATCGAGTTCTTCGACGAATGTCCCCTTTGCGTCGCCGTCTCCGCCGCCCGTGGCCTTCTTTGTCTGTGCAGATGGCAACGATGATGCAGCGTTATCGGACCCCTTTGTACCCCACGAGACATCGTGCCAGTTGCAGAAGGCGTACACGTTGAGGATGTTGATTGTGCTGGGCATGCCGACGAAGTACGCCCATGAGGACGTGACGAGGTGCCAGGGGTCGCAGTAGAGAATGCTGCCGATTAGGTACGTGCCGTAGGTTGAGGCGAGGGCGACGAGGACGAGACCGGTGGTGGAGGTAAAAAAGGATGCGAAGAAGCCGCCTACGCCCTTGTCGAACTCCAGGTCAATGTTGCCACCGGAGAAGGCCTGGGCGACGAGATAAAAGGATAGGACTAGGATATAGATCTGAACGAGTGAGAAATAGAGGAAGGAGACAATATAGGCGAGTTGCGATCTGATCTGTTAGCCTTGTCCATTAGGTATGGCGGTGGTGCGTACCCCTTTGGTCTATTTCCGAGAGCAAGGAAGAATTGGTGCATGAGAAAGACAATATAAAGGACTTTGAGGACATTGTTGAAAATCGGCGTGACGTCGTTTCCAAACGGCCATCCTTTGTTTTTATTCGTCGCACTCGGGGTCCCGACAATGTCCATAATGACCGATGTGGTAAGCCAATACGATGCTGGGAGCTCGTCAGCGTAAGACTCCAAAGCAGGAAATAACGTACCAAGTGAGAACCACGTCATGATAAGCTGACAAACGTTATAAATCAGCTGCACGTGTAGAAAGAACAGTCGAATCAGATTATGCCCGCTCTTGTAGATGCGTGCAAAGTGCATGACCGAGTATAGACTCGCCGCAAACGACCCGTTCAGCCATCTGCGTCGTTGACTCAGGAACTCAGCGGGAGCTATTCACATTAGTATTTGCCCTGAACCTGAACTGATGGTACGTACCCTCCGGGACATCCGTCTCTCCTTTCGACGCCTTCACGTAACTAAGCGTCCACTTCTGCCCTGCCTTGGCCACGAGCTCAAAACACAAGATGCGATCCTCGGCCAAGAACATATTCTTCTTGAAGATATTCATCCCTTCAATACCTTTCTTCCCCAACCTTTTTGACAATGTATGATCTCCATGAAAATACTGTTCAAGCGGTCTTCCCATAATAGCCCTATAGCGGTACGCAGAAAACGCGCCGGGTAACACACTCACATATCCAAACATACTTTCGAGCGGCTTGTCAAGGATATTGGATATTTTGTATTCAAAGTTTTGGGCAGCGACGAGAGGATTAACAAGCTTTTCCCACCGGGGGCCTAGGAGGGCATGGATCTCGCCGCAGGCTCCGCCGAGATTCTTGTTGTTGTAAAAGGCTTCCCATAGGGCTAGAAGCGATTTGTGCCCTGGTTTTGTCCCCGCGTCGATTAGAACGCAGACTTCTGGGTTTAGAATGCGTCCAAAGGCGTTGAAGAGCCAACGGTGTGAATTGATTTTCTTGCTGTTTTTCTGTTTCAAGCAGAAAATCATCTGGACTGGAGGTAGATTCGTCGGGTCGCCGCTCTGGGGGCGGACAAGCTGCAGGGAGGGCGTGATTGATAGTTGTGTCGTGTATTCGAACTGGACAGGTTAGTGGAAACACATCGATTGGGGCTGGCACCAACTCACAATATGTGCCGCGGTCTCTTTGCCGTCAATATCGTGCTTCATGATTCCGTCTTGGTAGATGCCCACCGTCGCTAGCAGGTCAAGGGTCTCTTTATCGCAAGGACTGATCCCGTCGAACACCAAACAGACCACGATCTTCTGCCACGCCGGGCCACCTTTATTCCAGAACTGCGTCTTTTTCAAGCTGACGATATCGCGGATATTCTGCATGACGCCGTGGAGTGTTCGTGCCGTCAGAACCTTGTCTTCATTGTAGTAAGTAATCGCGATAAGGAGTTCGGTGTACCGATTGTACATGGAGGCACGGAGATTGTAGCCATTGCGGAGCGTGAAGTCGTCGGGGTCGCAGGTAGCAGCGGTATCTAAGCAACACCATCATCAGTCAGTCAAGTCCGACTCTTGTGTTCAACAGGGGAGCACATACAACGCAGGTGGGTAAATTCCTCCGAGCTATTCGCCGTATCGCGATACTGCGGCTCAACCGAGTTCAAGATGGCGCTTGGAACCGGATGGTCGACGCTGAGGACCGTTCCCTTGACAAGCTTGACTCTGCGAGTGGGATACCGGCGCAGCCCCCCTGTCTGCCGTTTCTGCCAGGAGGTGATGCTGCCGCTACCGGATTCTGAGATGGGATTGGGATAGGACATCTCTGGGAAGTACTGGTGTTGGCTCTGGGGCCTGGAGTACGTATGCGTGTGCGAAAGCCTGTGGCTAGGCGGGGTGGAAGAGGTGGAAAGGTCGTCAGGGTCAGGAACAGGGAGCGGCGAGAGTGGTTGTGGAGGATAGCAAACAGGTTCATTGCTGCTGTGAAACAGTGGCTAAAAATAAATCAGACTCTCGCTCTCTTTTGATGAGGAGTGAATAAAGGGACTTACAGAGTGCTCTGTTTGTTGATGACTGAGCGGCGTCATGTCCTCGCTGTCTAGCAGCTCGTCAGAGCGAAGAGGATACTCCTCCTCGTACCAGTTACGGCGGTCTCGGTTCATTGTGTTGCGTGATGGCGGGAGAGAGAGTGGTGAGATGAAGATCGGGATTGTTCAAGGAGGACAGAGGACGAGCGGCCGTCCACGTGGTCCAATTGAGGTAGTCAGCAGAGTGAGACACCTTCCAGACGCATCTAGTCGGTGAATGTCTCAGATGAGGATGGGAAGTGATGGAGGAGGAGGTCAGACGCTCTCTCACAGTATCTGTAGTAGAGGGATCCATATGGGGTAATTAGTGGGTCTGTGAGACCCCGCTGTTAAGCCGAGCCAATCACGGGGCTTGCTCAAGCGATTCAGACAAGAAGGACCCTCACAGTGTAGACCCTGAACTGTTGAGCCTGAAGAAAAGTCTGCTACGCCGAACCATGCTCGGCCTAAGAGTTGAGGCGAGCTGAAGCGCGAAGATGTGAGGCGAAAAAACTGTACGAGATGTGGCCCGACAAGCCTACAAATGTCCCCTGCAAATCCATTCTATTTCCGCCTCCCTGCGCCAGGATCTAGGATATTGAGAAGGAAAAGCAAAAACAGTCTCATTCATGCTATCTCAAGTGGAGTGCTTCTTTGGATCATCTCGCATGGAGATCAGAGTCCACCTCTGCAGGGAGCCGCCCGTCTACACAGCCGCTGACGAGGTCTCCGGGCACGTCATTCTCACCACAGAAACACAGGCGGACATTTCTGCGGTGTCAGTAAAGCTGGCAGGAGTGGCGACGACAGGACTACTCTCTGGGAAGCTACTTGAAACACATCAGGTACGTACTCGTTTTCATTCTCTCATTCTAGAAATTGGGACTGAGTATGCGCAGATCGTCAACATAAGGGAGCAGCTCTTCCCACCCAGTAACTGCGCAAGTGCTTTTTCTTCCCGGTCTGCAACTGTCCCAGCGGGAAGGCATGTCTTTCCCTTTTCAATCAAGGTGAGCTCCCACCCTCGGGCTCCAAAGCGCTGCTAACAAGCCAGTTCCCGCAAGCAACACAATGCTCCAAGACCCCATTCCAGGGAAACGAGCAGCGAAGCAGCACCGGCGCAAGTAGAAAGACGCACCATCTTCTACGCAAGCTACCTCCATCGACAGGGAATAGCTCATCGCCAGAGGAGATCAGATATGTTGTGGAAGCATCCGTCCGACAGGACGGTATCATTCGGACAACGAAGAAAGCTGTACGTACCTCACATCTGAGTTCCAGATAAGCATGGATCTAACGCTTATAGACGCGCGATATACATTTCCAACTCACATCAATCCTAGTCCCGCCCTTGCATGCACAAGTCATCCACACACAGACGCAGAGGATCACCTGCAGTGCTGGTGCTAACTCGACATTCCTCTCCCCACCAATAACATGCGAAGTCCAAGCAAAACTCCTCAACGGGCCCTTTCTAGTCACAGGCCAGCCCATACCTCTATCCGTGGATGTCCTCAACATGAACCTGGAGTCGAGCACGGGTACAGACCCCCGGCAAGCCCACGTCCCAGTACCAATACCAATAACCCTGCACGACTTCCAGACCATGCTTATTGAGACAACCGAGACCCGGGCGCGCGGCGCGGTAGACTCTCAGACCCGATTCTGGGTCGTGCAGACGATGGCCAACCTGCGGCATCCATTTGTCGCTGCAGCTGGAAATGGGGGCGCCGGTTGGAACGGGGCGTCGGCACTCATGCTCGACCGGAGCCTCTGGGCCCAGTACTGCATCTCATCTTCTCTGACGCCGACGTTTGAGACGTGCAATATCAGCCGGAGCTATAAGCTGGAGGTACGGCTAGGCATTGGGTTTGGCGGGAATAATGTGAGTTTATCAATGCCTTTTCTTTTCTTGGCCTGTTGGGTTTATCGACTGACGGATTTTACTTTTGATCAGGTGAGGATCGTCGAGTTTCAGTTCCCTATCCAAGTTGTCTCCCTCGCTGGCCCGAGGGTTGAAACGAAGAGCGGGTCCGAGGCTTCTGCTGAGTTTGAGGAGCCAGCGCCAGCATATTATGAGAAGGAGGCGTTTGCGAAGGAATTGGAGTTTGGGTTGTAAGGTAGCCTAGAATATAGTTGGTTAAAAAAATTATCATTCATATTTTGCCTCAAGTATGACAATTATGAAGTCTCAACTCTGCCGGCGAGAATTCGCTGCTTCATGAGGTCATAAAGGGAACGAAACGCGGTAGACATCTGGACACCTCCTAAGCCAACCCGGTTGACTTGATTCTTGCTTTCACGAACAAGCGAGAGTCAGGGGACATGCTAACAGAGATTAATGCCTACAATTCTAGGAGCTTACCATACTGAACTGCCTACTCCACAAGTTGAAGATTATACATGTGGACGATGTTCATGCATCAAACTATACCATAGGAGGATACAATTGATACTCATACCAAGGTAATCGAAAATAGTATAGCGAGCGAATAACTAAAACAGAACCATCTGTCCCTCTCAGACTAAAGTACATGTACATCCATAACCCTACTCTTCTACCCCAACGACTCAAGACTACGGTATCTACACCAACCCCCCAAAAACACCCGTAAGAAGCAACCCACACAAACCCCACACAACAAGCCCAGGCCCTTTAGACGCCACAGCCCCATTCGTATCATCGTCATCATCACCCGAACCCGAACCCGAACCCGTCTCCTCCGCCCCATCCGCATCCTTCGTCGAAGTCTCCTTCGCCGTCTCCTTCGCCGTAGGCGACACCGTCGCAGTCTCATACGTCCCCGTCGCCGTACTATTCGTGCCGCCCGTGCACCAAACATCCTCCCAGGCAACATCCGCACCGTAGAGACAATCGATGAGGTCCTGGACGGACTGGTCTAGGGCGGGCGCGTACAGGGCGCAGTCGGAGTGGTAGGCTTGCACGGCTGCCGGGTATGCGCAGCGCTCGAAGGGGGATTTGTAGGACGTCTTGTTGGGGACTCCGCATGCGGCGTCTTTGATAGGGAGCTCGTACATTGCTGGGCCCGTGCATGTTGAGGAGGGGGCGGTTGAGGTTGTTGTGGTGGACATTGTGTGAGTGGTTGGCGTGTGTAGTAACCTTGGAAGGGTAAGGTTGTATGGATGGGTTTTGATTAGGTTGATATGGTAGGTTATAGAGGGAAAACGATGATTGGATTGATGAGTGAACGAGTGACTTGGTGACGGCTTGATCAGAAAACAATAAAGATAGACTGAATTAAACCATGGAATAGGACGCTGGACGGCTTTTAACAATGCTCTGTTGCACCTGGCGGACAGTCAAAGCCGACTATTTTTAGCAGGCATACTACGGATTCGACTGCCTTAGGGCTCGGTAATGGGAGCGTACCCTACCGTTCGGACTTTGCCAGGGTGCCGCTCAGGGGCACTCAGAAAACGTCTCGGATCGACAGAGCCGGTAAAAGGCTGGATCAAATCAGATCTTCTGCACTGGTCTAAAATGGGCCCGCATGTGCATTGGATAAAGTATGGTACCTAGGGAAGGGATAGTAGGTCTGTACACCAAGCCCGGCGACGCCGACTGCCAGCGCACGACCGACTCAGGGACCAGCAATGAGGCTACAATATGCGCAGCCGCAGCCTTATTTTTCTATCCTTCTAAGATAACTAGCTCGCTTTGTGGAGATAGGTCTACCGTAGTCAAGACTCCCCAACAGCCACAAAATCCACCTGAACATCCACCCCCGCCGGCAACGCCGACACCTCAACCATAGATCTCGCCGGTCGATGCGGGAACGCAGGGTCGTATACTTTCGCGAACTCGGGCATGGCGCGCGCGTCTTTAAGATAGACCTGCGAACATGAATCAGCCACAGAAGAAAACGCCATTCTTACTCCAGCACGGGACGAAGAGGCAAGGTAGATAAAGGGAAAGGGCCTAGTCACATACCACAACTTTAACAACCTGATCAAGACCCGAGCCCGCTTTTTCGAGAATAATCTTCGTGCTGTTGATGATAGCCGCCGTCTTGTCCGCCATGGAGCCCTGAATCAGGGTTCCGTTTGCGTCGGCGGGGATCTGGCCCGAGAGGTAGATCGTGCTTGTGCTGGGGGCGGTTTTGATGGCTTGGGACTAGACTGGTTAGTGGCCTTACTACTCTATCAATGCGCATGGAATTCTGGATAGATATAGTACGTAGTGCGCGAATGCTGGGCAAATTAGCCATGGGTGCTTATGGAACACGTTACATAGGAAGGGAGGAAGCAATGTCTCATGAGTATATGTTTTTTCCGTATGGACTACTGTGATAGGAGAAGATGAGGACGAAATGCCCCTCTTTACTAGTGCTTCCAAACTGGACAGCGTTGCCTCTCGCGCGGTACGAATTGGAGGTGCGATTGGGGTGCGAAGGTGCCCAGCGACGAGGGAGGAGCGGGCAGTAGCACGAGCGGTGCGGGTGAACATGATTGTAAGCTTAATTTGATCCAGTAATTCAGCTCAGGAGCACCAACATTCATGAAATATGAATCAACCTGGGGGCGGAGCCGCCCCGCGTCGGAGCGGCCTCCCGACATTGGAGTTAGGGCTCTGAGTGTCGGCCCCGCCCACCGAGCGCCGGTGGAGATGAGATGGAGATGGAGATGGCGATGGATTTGTAAGAGAAGACAAAGAAAAGCGTGCTCTAGAGTCAAGACTCGTCCTCTAGCCCTTCTCAACTCTACTCTGGGTTAGACATAACCTCCAATCGTCCGCCATGTTTCCCGCTATAAGGAGAAGCTTCAGTGCTATTCCCAGCACAAGACCGAAACTGTCCACCAGGACGCGGTAAGTTTCTCTTTGCTGGAAATAAAATTTGATCTCGAACCAACAGTTCAGGCTCCTCTACCCAGCAAAGCCATCAACAGGAGCAAGAATGGACTCCTCAATCACAACAGGCGCCTACAAAATCGTCCAAGACGTTGGCAACTTCACCGAAACCGAATCCACCCGACCAGACTTCAACCACCACTCCGACACGCCCATCAAAGTCACAAAGTCGCCGTACCCAAACTGGCAATACGGGCAGGGCGTCCCAGATGACAACAAAAGCGCCCGAAACACCCACCACGAGATCGACCCCTACGCTGCAACCAGGGAAACAGTCTCCAACTACCGCCTGCTCATCTCAGCCATTGCGCCGCGCCCAATCGGGTTCGTGAGCACCGTCTCCGCACCAGATGAGAATGGGAGGACGGTCGAGAATCTCGCGCCGTTCAGCTACTTCCAGCTCATCGAGCACGACCCGCCGACCTTCGTGCTGGGCTTCTCTGGCCGCCCGGGCCGCGAGAAGGACACGTTCCGCAATCTAAAGCAAACGGGGGAGTGTGTGATTAACACGGTCTCGGAGGGAATGATCGAAGCCGTGAATGCGACGTCTATCGATGCGCCGTACGGCGTGTCGGAATGGGAGATTTCGGGTCTTACGAAGGCGGCTAGTTCGACTGTTGCTCCGGCGCAGGTACGGGAGTCGGTGTTCTCTGTTGAGGGAAAGGTCGTGGATGTCAAGGAGTTTGCGCCGCATGTGCCGGGGATGAGTGGTGCGGGTGTGGTGCTTATCCAGGCGACGAGATTCTGGGTCAAGGAGGGGGCTGCGAATGAGGAGCTCAGTCATATTGAGCTGGAGGAGTTGAGGCCTGTGGCGCAATTGGGGGGGATTGCGTATGGACGGATTACGTCTGTGTTTGAGAGGCCGAGGACGAGGTGGGCGGAGGAGGTGGGGAAGAGTGAGCTTTTGCAGGAGTTGGAGAGGAGGCAGAAAGACCAAAAGTCATAGACTTTGAGAGAGATTACCAGTGGCATTTGCGTGATGAGGCTGGAAAAGGAGGAGCCATACATACACTTGTATAGTCTAATATGAATCATTCCTGAAAACGGAACGTTGGTTAATCTATGTGTTGGAAGTCCGCTAGCAGGAAGTCGCATCAATTCCCATCCCCAACATGCCACTGATCACCAACCCTGAAACCAAGCGGAAACGGATCCGTCGAGTCCAGCACCACCTGCTTATACGCCGTGATCCACGCACTCCCCTTGACCGTGGGCAGAACAGCATCGTACTCGCCCACCTTGGCCGTGCCCCGAATATGGCAGTCAAATGTACTCCCAATGATACTGCGGTGCTGAAAGACCTCGCCAACACCCAGCTGACCCCTCGCATGTAAAACAGCCATCCGCGCACAGCTGCCCGTGCCGCAGGGACAGCGGTCGAAGCGGCCGGGGGAGACGACGACGGTGTTGACGGCGTACTTGTGACCGTTCTGCAGCTGCATCGGCTCGGTGAACTCTAGGATGCTGACGCCTCGGATATCTGGGTTCTCCGGGTGCACGGGCGTATATACGCGTTGGACAGCCTGTTTGATCCGCTCGCCGACCTCGATGAGTTTCGGCCCGTGCTTGTTCTCGATGCTCAGTCCTACGGCCGCCACATCGACAAGCACGTAGATCATCCCGCCCCAGGCGACGTCGACCTTGATCACCCCCAAGCCCGGAACATCGACTTCCAGATCCAGCTTGAACACAAACGCGGGGACATTGTCGAACGAGACGCTCTTGCATTTCCCCTCCTCGCACTCCGCCGTGACCGTCACCAATCCAGCCGGCGTGTCGAGCGCCAGTTCTGTGATTGGCGTCTTCATTTCCACCATCCCTGTCTCAAGAAGAACTGTCGCAACCGCGATTGTGTTGCCCCCGGACATGGGCGGGTATTCCTCGCTCTCCATGATCAGGAACCCGGCGTCTGCGGCGGGGTTGCAGGGTGGGAGGATTAGATTCGTGCACATTGCCGGTCGGCCGCGGGGTTCATTTAAGAGAAGTTGCCGGATTTCGTCTGCGTTGTCGCGAAAGTGGACGAGGGTTTCGTACATGCTACTGCAGTTGGGGGGCGGGAGAACGCCGCCGACAATCACGTCGCAGACTTCGCCGGCGCAGTGGGCGCCCACGACGTTGAGGGTGCGTTTGATAGGCATGCTGGGTGTAAAAGTGTAGATGCGGTGGAGATGGCACTGCATGGGTTTGGTCCTTTATAAGACAAGTATCAGTACCGGGAGGCTTCCCGGTGATAAGCAGTACCCCGCAGATGCTACTGTGGTAAGTACTCACGGAAGGACCTGAATCACCGGAGACAATGCCGCACAAATGTTAAGAGGATTGGAAGCCTTTGGCGAAAGAAGTTATTGTCACTCGCCTGGACCCTGGTGCGGCAGCTCGTCATCCCCGCGTCTTGGTTCCCTCCAAGCCACAAGCTCCATGAACTGGAAGATCCTATTCTCATGACACTGCAAAATATGTTCCAGGGAGGTAGCATCGCCCCGCAAAATACTATTGGAGGCCGGGCTATCTCCGACTCCCCCACGTGGCCCAGATCACGAATACCAAACACCCTCCCATTCTCTCCCATCAATTGAATCTGTCAACCTCATTGCTCTGAGAACTCACACAAAGTGCCCCAGCGATCCTCGGCCTCCTCCAAGCCCGCCCGCAAGAACGTCACAACCGCCTGCAACCCTGCCGCGAGGGCAGCGTCAAATGCGACGGTGTTACCCCGATCTGCCGGAACTGCCGCGAAATGGAAAAAGCTGCCGCCATCGGTAAGCTGACGATGAACGCAAGTAAGCTTCGAATACAGTTGCAAAAGGGCAGCGTACTGATTTCTAATCCACTGGTTAGAGTGCCCCTGCGGACGACGATCATGTCCCGGCGCAACACATCAACCGGCGCGTGCGGTATATTCGGGACCAAGGGCTGGAGGTCCTTATGGATGGAGGAAGCAGATTATTGGACTATCAAGAGTATCTTTGAAACGATTGGACTGCATATGGGTTTGTGTATGTGTCTACACCTTAGTGTCGCGACGGCGGTGGAGATGCTCATGGTCTCGAACGGGAGAAGCAGCGACAGAGGCGAAGGCATTCTGGGCCTGCAGACGCCGTTGGCTGGTGCTGTGAATCCAGGAGCTGTCCGGGCTGCCGCTGGTCGGGTTGTCAGGCTGGACTCGGCGCAGTCGTGGACCAGAGGGCGCGTCCCAGCTGCATTCATACGATCCCGCAACGAATCTTTCCTCGACAGCAGACCCAGCTGGTCTGGGTTGGTCTCAGAACGTTGCGTCTGCACTGCTTAGCTGGCTGATGCGGGCCTCTACCATCCATAGTACCAGTACGCCCGCAGCTGCACCTCCACAAAGCACCGCCGAGGAAGACGAGGACGAGGGGGACGAGATGAAGTCACAACCCAACTCTCTGCGATTGCGGGGAATGCTGAGATCTCAGTGTTTGTGCCATTAACCGATGCGCGGACTCTCTTTGCTGAATTGTGGCAAGCACGAATCCCGTTACGGACGACTTCCATGTTAAATCGTCCCATTCGGCCGTGGAGGGCGAGAAAGGTAGAAGGCGAGGATCGACGAGTCACCTTCACCTTGTTGACCGAAGCACTGCGTTATGCTTAGCCAGGCGTAGGGACGCAAATCTATGTCAAATCTAGAATCAACGATCCTCAGGAGTAGAAGCTCATTGCGAGGCTGACAAGCCCTGGGGGTTCGTATAGGTGACGGTTCAACGCAATGACTTCCACAGGGCGTACGGTTTTCGCATATTAGGCACTTGTGGCTGGTGGGGAAAAAATGACAAAAAATGCTTCCTAGCGGGATTGAACCGCTGACCTCTCCATCGCAGATATAAGTATACGAGTGGAGCGCTACTACGACTGAGCTAAGAAAGCATTGTTGAAAAAACTGCTTTTGGCTTAATCTATAGGCCAAGCCAATTCTCCATAGCTGCATTAGCATTTAATCTCAAGTTCGTTGTTCCACACGAGCACCAGACGCCGACGAGGATAGTTAGGAACATCCATGCCAAAGGCAGCATTGGACTAGACACCGCCGTGTCTACGGTAGTTGGTTACCAGGCCCTGCTTCAATGTTCCCCCCAGTGTACCTACCATACCTAAAACACGCCCGATCCATCTCAGTATTGCCGGCCATACTCCATTTTATATAGTGACAGCCAGAGCATTCTACCTCCATGCCTACCCTGATACCCACACTGTATACCCTAAACCATCGGCCCTCTTCCAATCCCTCCAACTGCCAAGATCATATTCAAGTTAAATAGCTGGCCTAGTGGTCATATTCGTCCGGCGCTTCGAGAGAACTGCGCCAGTTGCTCTTTCTTGTCACGTCGCAACTGCGGATGTCGTCAACTGAAGGTTATTCGTTCACTTGAGCCGATCATTTCCAAACGGATAGTTATGTAGACGACCGGGAGTCTATGCCTGCAAGTCAGGAACGCCTGGTCAGGCCGCGGGACAATGCCGGTCACTGCAACGGCAGCTCCAGCTTCGACGCAGGCCCGAAAGAGACAAGCCGATCCCACGGCACCCTTCTGGAATGCTGACAGCTGGTCTGTCTTTGCTCGTGCATGTGTGTAGGTAGTTCCGTACCCGTCAAGATGACAGTGCGCCCGAATAGGCTCACGAGTGAATTGATCGTTTCGGACATGGTGCTTCCAAGGTTGTCGACAGAAGGATTGCCGGCAGTTCCGCAGCCGACCTCTTCCACCATTATATACTGATGCTACAGACTGATTCCGGAAGCGCCACGGGTCTCGAATCCCGGGCTGGACCCCGGGGCGCGAGATCCGATTTCATTTCTACCTGGGGCTAACTGTTTAAAGTGGGTGTATTGACCCCGTGGGGAAGGCCAGCTACCCGCCCCAGGTATAGGTTGGTATGGCATGATATATAAAGACCAGCTCCCCCCCCCAGTTCGGTCTCCGAGGTCGTCAATAATATCCACCCGTGGACGGATAAGCCCACTGCCCACCATGCTAGGTACTCCTTAGGGGAACCGCCACACCGCGAAACCACCTCACCACGGGCGTGACCCTTGCCACGGGCAGTGGCTTCCCGCTCTTTGGCTACGATCAAGGCGCCTCTGGCGTCCTCATCGAGAACCGCAAATCCAGGCCGCCTTCAACCCCCCCCCCCAGCTCCATGAGTACCCGGCGGAAGTAAACACAGCAGTGGCGGAATCGGGCGTAGGGGTTGTGACGGCCACGAACTGGATCTGCAACTATGCGGTGGAGTTGGAGACGCCCGTTGGAATGCAGAGCACCATGCGGTTATACTATCTCATTTATGCCGTTCTGGGGTTCACTTTCATCCCGATAGTCTGGGTGTTTTATGCGGAGACGGGCGGGTTGACGTTGGAAGAGGTCGATGGCCTCTCTGAGAGGCGGGTATTGAGACTGCGGCTGCAAGTGCAGTTGCCATGCCGATGGACATGTATGTCACGGAGTAGGGGGCGGAGAAGGATGGGGCGCCGAGCGAGTAAGTCGAGGGGCGATGCTTGATAGCCAACGATATCACTATACCCCGTTACCACCTATGACAGAGTATCATAGCCCGGCCTCCTTGAATGTTCAAGGCTGTATCTGCGTTATATGTTTTGAAATGCAAGATCCGAGAAAGCAGCATCATCGCCACAGTTGCCGAGTGCCTCAGTGCGAAATCATCGGATGAGATCCTCCACAGCCCGGGTAAGATCGTATTGTCCTCGTAGCTCGTGTTCCATGGCTTTCTTTGCAAACCCCAGTCCCGGGGGTCGATGTGCACTGCCTCTGGCGCTGCACCAAAGCTGAACAGCAGATTGGCAACCCCAATATACTCATTATCCCACGCACAATCTAGACCACCCCAGCCGACAGGGCAGCCTTTCTTAATGAGCATATAAGCAATTTCCTGCTGTCTCGTACTAATAGCGATTTTCAGTGATCTGGAGTCGGCTTTGCCTAATATTCCGAAGCATAGCTGGATTGTCGGTCAATGAGCGGTCGCGCATCTTCTCATCAATCTTCCAGTCGATGAATCTTAGAATATCGCTGCCATTGCCATGGTTTGCAATGGTAAGAGTCCTCGATCCTGTGATTGCTTGGGTCACATCCAGCCCCTCTCGCCCAGATATCAAGATTCTCGTCTTATTCTCGAGCACCAACGTCCGAAATACATCAAGTACTTGAACAACATGATGTCGGTCGCACTCATCAAGGCCATCCACGATAAAGATGGCGTCTGGAACAAATCGGCAAACAGGCAAGAACACCTCATCTATCATCTCTCTTGGCGATAGTGGCCATTTTCCGGGGCCATATAGCTCCTTCAGGTTGGTGGAAATTCTGCTTGGGCATGGTTTACGGATCCGAGCGAGGTATCCAAGGATTTGTTTGGTATAGCTCTCAAGCAAGTCCATTGCCTTCAGTCTCGTCGGATCTCCATAGTTGTAGAAAAAGTGAGCGATCAATGTGTTGGAACTCTGTGGAGAGTTCTCGAGGAACTGAATGACTGAGCTCCTGTTTTCCTGAGAACCAGCAGGCTGAAATGCGCCTTGAAGAAATAAACGTACGTTAGGAATGTCTTTCCACATCCAACTTGTGCATATTAGCGGCAGGGTTCTATAGAAACGACGTGGGATGGTACATACTTTTTCCTGTGATCCATAGACAAGGATATCCGCCTTGCGCAAGCCAGCCCTTGAAAAAGGCATTGCTGAAGATCCAAGTGGCGGTATCGGGGCATTTACGGCTCCAAATGTTGCGGCAGGTTCGATGTGGATCGTAGCTTGAAAGCCGCTCGAAAATGTTGTAGAGAGTAACTCCATCTGATTGAAGTTGTTTATTGATAAGCGCAGCCCAGACAGTTTGTAGGGTCAAGCAATAATTACGCACCACGTTGGACGATATGCCATTCCGATCGCAGGGAGAGGGATTCATATCTCGAGACTTCAACAAGAGAATTGTCATCTGTAGGCTCTGTTAGATTATCATTGGAACCTGTCACTGCGGGTACAAACCAGAATCCTTTTCCAGGTTTCTAACATAGTCACCGGCCATATCTTCAATGTGCAGTACAGCCAGTAGCTCTTTCGCATGAGCAGCGGCTGTCAATCCTGCATAGCCTTGCCATTCCTTGCTTTTGTGGGAATCGGCATAATCGCATATTCCTCGAATGACCAGACAGGGCGAGCTATTCATCAGCCCGGCTGCTTCCATCTCGAAACAAATAATGCCGTGCTCTTTTGCAACACGATCCCTAGAAGAGGCATCCTTCATGACCTGATTTCCCGACGCAATCAGGCCGTAATGGATCTGCGGAATCTGTGACGGCCGGGGCCGCCTTATAACAAGATTTCTCTGGTCGCAAAAGTAACACGGCAGATTGTCCTCTTGGTGGTTGTAATCAGCTCGAAACAGAAAGTTGCCAGCAGGCGGGAGCACAAAATCGGTCATGGCAGGGTATTTGGTTTGCGCCTCAAGGTGAAACTCTGGTAAGCGATTCGTACCCATCATATGCTCTGGTTGCAGGTCCGAAACTGCAATAAGAAGTCTTTGCGGCGGCCTGTTGAGGGAGCCTGTGTGCATGAACCGACCATTTGCCATGGTTTTGCCGTGGTCATACTGGACAACTCCGCCGATGTTTCCCGTAGGTTTGCTCACAACGACGCCCCCCAGCCTTATGTCGATAGTTTTTGGGACCCCCGCACCGATCCCTACCATCAGCGTGAACTCAATGGACGGGAAACTGGACAGCATCTGGGCAGACACCGTCGCCGCAGAGTTGGTACCGTATTGACCCGACGGAAGACATGCGATCACGACGTTATGACCGAATATTTCCCCCAGAGCCTAGTTGTTGCTATCGCGTCTGGATTGGGGCAACGGGTCGTGTCGTTCGTCCAGCATGGCCTTTGCAGCCGCCAGCTCCAGCGATAGCGCGCAGATCTAGCCGACCGTGTATGCCTCGTGCGAAAGACGTTTCGAGGGAGCCATCGCGCTGACGTGCGGACACCTCGTCCCGTATGGTCTGGGCGATGAGCATAATCTGGGCCGTCAACTGTCTGAAGGGGTAGATGGCATGGAAAAGTTCGCGCCAACTCTCGCACTGCATTATGCAGCCTGGTGCAGGAAAGAGAAAATGTGCTGGATGGCAAGGCTGAGCGCGGGGCTGATTCATGTTGGCTTATTGACTAATCACATAGGAGGCTCAGCCTGGTGCCATCATGTCTTTGCAAGGTAGTCTTGCCATTCAGCACCCAGGGAAATGTCCGAGCCCGCTAATGATGGCAGTCGTGATGCTGCAAGGGAGTTGTCTAGATTCCAGACTCTCGTTGCCCGTGTAAGTAGAGCATCAGTTCCTACCCCCGCAAGAGTCTCAACGTGTCCAGTGCGTGGCAATGGCTGGCTCTGCCATAGCGACATGGGCTCCGGTATCGACTGTTTTATAGATGATTATACAGTCCTGAAGCGAGATTCCAAGAGAAAGCGATGCTGCCTCAGCGCAGGTGTCTGTGTGTGGGATGCTGCGCTAGTCCCAACATGGAAAATTAATGCCTCAGGCACGAATGGCCCAGGTCTTCCAACTTGATGGAACTCAACTCAACTCAACTCAGTCACAACTCACTGTTAGACGCATTACTGCTCCAGTCATCAATAAGACGGCGCCCAAGCAGAGCTTTTCTGCCATCTGAAGCAGTTACGCGATTGGTCTATCCTGTATATTCGTCCTGACCCTACGATTGAACTTCGAGGCATCTGTCCATCAAGTCCGGACATGTCCTTACTCGCGCGAGAATGAGTCCTGGCATACCCCTTGAGGAGCGAGAAGCTGCAGATAATCTAAGCGCTGACACCTTGGGGACACTAGTCTTATCAAACTTGGACTGGTATATCAACCCCAAGCTTGTACTCCATACTCGCGCGAGACTCGCGCGAGCCCAACCTTCAACACAAGAAGGTATGTTTATTCTCTCCACGGAGAAGACTTTATAGCCTGGAGGTATCCTGCTAATGGGTTGGACATCTTAGTTTTATCGACCTGTCGTGTACACCGCACATTAGGCGAGATGGTATTGGGTAGACCTCGTCGACCTTATGCCCTGGCCGAGTCGATCTGAGCCTGCAGATGCTTATCGCTATGATCTAGATGGCGCTCTAAGGCACTGCCGAGCTTCCTGCCTATCAGCTCTGCGGACTTCCGACGCTCACGCCTCGGGCTCGGACCGTCCGATGCATGCATATCTACCCTACCTGAAATGCTGACCTTGACTGCGCAGCATACATCAACCAAAAGTTGGGGTAAGGCAAATCTGGGGAGTTTTCCGGCGGTTGAGCAGATAGCTCTGAAGGTGCTCGAGATAAGAGCGCTAATTTCACGCTCTGGACCATTCAAGAGCGCCAAATGTCCACTCGTTCCTGCCGTTCGACCTCGAATGATAAGATTATCTACATATGGCTCTCGTGCAGGAAATTGTATGCCTCTTGAGGTCCTTACTATACTGGGCTGCAGGTAGATATGCCACTGCACTGGCCGGGCACCCAGAGATAAGCGTATAAATACCTGGGACAAGCCAGCCATCCTCCCCCGGTCTCACGCTCCAGCTCCTTCCTGTCTAAGACGCGAGGGCATCTGGTGTGCAAATTGAACCAGTAGAGTATCTATATCCCGTCACTTCAATACAAGATGCTTGAAGCACTCGCCAAAACAGGTGCCTCTACGGAGATCACCAAGCCGCTTCTCTTGGTCTGCGTCTATGCATCTGTATGCCCTTCTTCCCTCAGGCTGTCTACCAAGTACACTCCTAACTAGCAATCTAGCTCGGAGGAATAGGTTTTGGAATGGGTACACCCAGCTAGCCTCTATCCCACTCTTAGACTGATGAGCGTCTCCAGACTACAACTACTGGTCCGGCTTCCTGGGCATGGCACAGTTTGCCAAAGACTTCGGCGTCTACAACGAAGTTACTGATGAATGGTATATCCCGTCTACATGGCAGTCAGCAGCAACAGGAACGCCAACCGCCGGGCTCGCCCTCGGAGCCCTGGTCTCCGGCGTGATTGGGAACAGAATCGGCCGGGTAAAGACGTTCCTCGTGTCAGCCGTTATTGGTGTTGTCGGGATATTAATTCAGGCGTGTAGCTTCGGTAGCTATTGGCAGTTCATGGTCGGCAGAATTGTGAACGCCGTTTCATTGGGAATTGTCTGCAAGTACGTCTGCCACCACAGGCTGTATGACTTGCTGAAGCCGAGCTAACAAGGACGCCGTAAGTGTCGTCCCAGCCTACCAAAGCGAATGCGCCCCCTTCAAAATTCGCGGCTCTCTCATAAACACATACCAGTTCTCCCTGCTGGTCGGCGGAACCCTCATCCAAACCGCAAACTGGGGGCTCCACGAACGGACAGACCAATGGGCCTACCGCGTCGTCATACTCCTGCAGTTCATCGTGCCAATAGTCCTCCTCATCGGCGCATTCGTCCTCCCCGAGTCCCCGCGCTGGCTAGTAGGCAAGGGCCGGCGCGACGACGCCGCCAAAGTCCTGCACCTCCTACGCCGCGGGACACCACACGACCTCATCGAGCAGGAGGCAGATCTGCTCTACCTCTCCGAGCAGGAACAGCAGGCTCTGCACGGCTCCGTGTCATGGCTCGATTGCTTCAAGGGCCCGAATCTCCGACGCACCGCTATCGCGACGGGGATGCAGTGCATGCAGCAGACGCAGGGGAGCGGGTTCATGTCAAACTACCTCGTCGTCTTCCTGCAGGGGATCGGGATTACGAACGAGTACCGGACGAGCGTGCTCATGACCTTCACGAACATGATGTCGTGCGCGTTTGCCTTCTATTTCGTTGATCGGTTGGGACGCAGACCGCTTGTGCTCGCTTCGACGGTCGTAATGGGCGCATCCATGTTCGCTATTGCCGGGGTGACGGGGTACGGCGACCAGCAGGCAAATGCGAGCGGTGCGCTGGCGGGCCTGTTCCTTTGGCAGATATTTCAGGCAATCGGGTGGTCATCTTGGTACGTCCCATCCCAGGGGATACTCCCCAGCCCATTCATGGGTATTGACTGACAGCAATAGCGTCTGGATCATAACAGCCGAAGTGCCCACCCTGCAACTCCGCGAGAAAACAATAACCATCGCGTCCTTCTCCGGCTTCGTCGTCAACGTGCTAGTCACCTACATCAGCCCTTTCATCCAGGATACCGAGTACGCGGGCCTTGAAGGCCGAATCGGGTTCATCTACGGCGGGTTCTCGGTTCTCGCGCTAGTCTGGGCGTTCTTCGTTGTTCCGGAGCTTAAGGGGCGTAGTCTGGAGGAGCTGGACGAGCTCTTTGAAAATCGGGTGTCCACCCTCAAGTTCCAGAGGTATGAATGTCAGGGGTATGGGTCTCGGTTGACGATGGCGGAGAATGTGGCGCATGATGAGAGTGCCAGGAAGGAGTTTCTGAAGGTTGAGGGGGTGGAAGTTGATGTTTGAGGATTCTTGATGTTGTCGTTGTGTAGCAGTTGAACCTGCCGGGGTCACGGAGAAGTTGGAATGCCCTGGGCTACCTGGACGAAGTCAGTTCCACCGTCGCGGTGGAGGCCGATTGACTCTAGAGCACCGAGAGATATGGAAATATAGTAAGAGCGTAGCCTAGCCTTTAGACTTGTTCCTAGAGGAAATAGGCGTCTTTGTGGAATGCTTGGTAGACTACATACTTGACCACTGATGCCGCCTATAACATAACACTGCAACCCAGATAGCAACATCGTTTATATAGAGTAAGAACTACCTCTTCGTCGACACTGTGTGCTGAAAGGGCCTACTCATGGTAACTAAGTTGTAGTACATTATAAAGCGCACCTGTATGTTGAATGCAGTAGCCCTATATCATAATCTATGCCTCGTCGAGACGTGGCAAAAAAGCGTAGGGCGAGGCCACTTCGAGCAGGATGCTTGAGCTAATTGTGATTGATCTTGTCCACCAACTCGATAGTCAAACAGAGGAATGCTCCCCTAACCTGGTAAACAGCTAGCGACTGAAAAATCGTCAAAAACATTGGGAACCTATGCATCTACGAACTAGGGAGGGCGCAGAACGTCACGACTCACGAGAGCTTCAGATCCGGGCTACCTTGCAGCTGCAATGCAATCGGCCGCTGTACCTAACCCAATGAATGGTCGACAGTTGTCGTCGTCGAGCGCCGGGCCAGAAAGTCAACACTGCACGGTGATATTTGCTACCATGACTTCCCTGTGCAGCAAACATCGCACAGGCGCCTCCTTACCCTAGCCAGGAGATGCGTACGAAGTACGTCTGTACCGGTAATAAGTATAATGAGATTGAATCCTTCACGGCCATAATCACAAGACTGATTCTTGGAGACTGGCGTTGCTTTTCACCGTCCATTGAGAGCGTCCTTTCATCCAACAATATATTGATATCGTCAGATCGCTGCGGCGCCGCGAACTAAAAAAAGGAATAATGCCGGAGGCTATGCCAAGTGAGGATGTGACGGATTTAGCTGCGCGCTCAATCACATCGCACGTGAAGCCAATCGCTAGGCCGGCTGTCAGTGTCAACAAGAACATGCAGCTTGCGGTTGTGATTGGCTGTGGAAGAGGAAAGCGTAGAGAAAACCGACAGGGGAATCCACGAGTCACGGGTCGGAGTTCTGTAGCGGAGCGCGAGGAAAAAATGGAATACTGGAAAAAGCAAACATTTCTGCAAGATCTGCTTCTGGTTTTCTCCGGGTGCACATACCGATTTTGGCAGGGGAGACCCGAGTTTCGGTCTGCGAAAGGCCCTGCAGGTTCGGTGCTTCTGCGGACTTTTTTAACATGGCAGAATGCAGAGTTGCGACATGGAAAGAGTGAAATTGGTCAATTGGGGGCTTGTTTGCCTGACCTATGCAGAAATGCTACGACAACTTCTCGGGATAATTGTGGCACAGCTCTCCGATCTCGGTGGACTCAAGGTTCTTGCTTTCTTTTTCCTTCTCCGGGTGGATTCGCGTTTACCGATAGTTTCTCCTCGAGGAAATAGATGTCGCGCATCACGGCCGTGAGGAATAAGATTGCGGAGTTTAAGTCGTCCGAGTCGGTCAACCTCGAGCTCGAAAGCCATGTTTAGCTCGTGAGGGGTCAAGAATACCCCATGCGCTTGCATCTGCAGCAGCATCACACAATTCAATTGTCCGCCAGGGTGCTTCGTAGGCTCTCGGCCTCGGACCGGCCACGGCGCGGTTGATATGGCTACCTGCTTATAGAGTGCAGGATTACCTTCCCTAGGCAGACTGCAGTGCAACGGGTGTGGCATGAAGCCCCTGTCCATCGTATATTCGCGGCTTGTTATTCGCTTGTAGGAAAGGGAATCCTCGCCGCTTGCAGGGGACGTCAGGGAAGGAGTGGTAGGGCGCTTAAGCTTGACAAACTAGCTCAAGGTCCAGGCTTCAACGACGAAGGGGTTGGGAACCTGACAAGCGAAAATTATCTGGTTCATTCTGCAACCATTTCCAATGGTGATCCTATGTTGGCCAGAGTAGGCGGACCGTTGTGAAAAAGTGACGGATATACACCCTCTGCATACAGAGTCCAGGTCAACCTGTCGTACTAGCCGGCTTGCACAGTCATGGTCCGTACCGTAGATAATTAGACAGGCCTCACTTTGATTATGTGCAGGCCAGATGGTGTACTGGGTCATGCATGCTTTAATCAGATGGCTCTAACCAGGAAAATCCACAACCCTGCCGTCTAGTTTCAACTCGGACTGCCGGTCAGGAGACGTCAGACTGGAGTCACGGAGGAGTATGTATAGCAGGACTAACGAGCTGGGTATTTGGAATGGTTGGCCTGCATAAATTCCTGATTGGAATATTCTGGACCAATGAGAAGAAAACAGAGTCGATCTCGTTAACTTGCTCCCACTTGGTGTAGTACTCCGTAGTATTTCCATCATCCGAATGTTCCGAGAGACTACACCGGTTTATCTAGAGCGGGCTCACCCGCATCTCGCCCAAGTCGACTATTCTTCAGCGATGTGGTCCTGATCATAGTGGCGCAAATCCCGCCAGATAGCATTTTCACGGATCATGAGCATAACACACGGGTGCGCTACTGGCTCGTGGGTAGGCAGCTCGCAGAAGGTCCACTATAATCCACACCGTGGGGATTTCTTCATCTGTCAGGTTGCCATTCCGAGTCAACTCAACGAAGAAACGAAGTAAGGCGAGAGTTTGATGTTTGTCTTAACTCCACGGTTGACGGCTCAGAAGCAAGTGCCCACTCAGCTTTGATATCATAGATCCGCAGCCCTAAGTCAGCGACGTGCCATTTGGAAGAATCTGTAGACTTCACGCGCCGGGGATGAAATCATGCGGCCGCGGCCTGAATCGGAGGCTAGAACCTTAGTCGCAAAGATAGACGCAAGCGGGTGAGGCTTAGCCATCACCAGCGGCAGCGGCGCAGAAAAGTTCAGAAGAGATCAAATTCAAAAGGGCGAACTTCGAAGACTCGACGTCAGACGATCAAGAGGACCCCGATTCCCCGGGGTCCGACTCACAGGGGCAACTACCGGATATCGACGAACCATGTGCTTGGAACCCACCGTTCATCCAATCGATTGATTTCTGATCTGGATGCCATCGCAAAGCTGGATCTTGGGCCAATGGTTTCCCAGCGAAGCCCCCTTTCTTCCGAGCTCTTGTGGGCCTTGTGGGAGTTGTGGCGAAGAATGAAACACGCCGTCGGTGGATATTTCACTCACCCACCGCCGCTGGAAAAGGGTGATCGACTGATCGTATCGCGGAAGTGGTAACTTGTAAGCTGGACGACGAACAGGGGGTTTTCCGGATGATCGAGTCTGGACTCCATGTGCTCCGTATTCTGGATACTTCGTAGATATGACGATAATTGACGTCGAGGACTCGAGTGATGGCGACGGAAACTTGGTGGTAGTGATCGTCAATGGTCACTTCCAAATCGGACTGGTGTGGCACGTGCACTTCCTGCCTGATATTGCCAGGATGCCTGCCTGTGCTTGCCTGGGTGCCTGAACGGCCTTACCTTGAGGATGCCCATTGCCGAGTCGACCCCTGGCGGCCGTTGGACGCCACGCCAATGCAACCACCGACCAGCGCCGCACGTCCATTTCATCAATTTAGATTATCGTCAACGCGTCCTGGGGCAAACACGGCACAAGGCGACAGAAAGCCGTTCGACTGTCCCTGCCTTTATCACATTCCTGATTCCAGCATGGCAACTTCGCGAGTCGTGACTGACGCTGAGACCAATTCGAGCCGTCCCGCCATCCACCCGTGTTGCGCTCCTTCGAAAGCCGGCGGAGACGCTGCTCCCGAGCCGTTGCCTCTGTGATTTGTCGAAGCCGGTGTGATATCTCCTCATTTCCGACCGTCACCCCATGAGCAAGTGCAACTGACGATGAACCTTGGTAGCCGTATAAGAATGGCCTGGTGGGGATAGACTCGGGGAGCGCTCGGAAATCACGATATGGACAAATCCACCATCGTGCTCGTCGTGTCCATCACGTCGCTTGATGATGGCATGGAGCGGATCTCTAAACAGCTCCAAGGAAGAATGCTGTAGGTATATCGCTTTATATTCCGGGTTGAGGCCCCAACCATCGAGCCGCGATCATTAGCGTCGTCACTTGGAGTTCGGTAACGCTATCTTGACGTTAGAATGAAAGTTGCTTGTCAAAAGTACACCACGGGCTGTCAGCCTGTCACTAGACTCACTACTGTCACTACTACTGTCAGCCACCGACACCAACACCGACACTTGACTCTTCTTGGCCTTTGAAGCCTTGACACAGGTCCTAACTTGGAAGTTGGCCCCGTCCAGCGCTATTCCTGCGGCCTGCCAGGCTAACTGGATCCCTACCTTAGCCCGCAGCCAACATCAGGCACGTGCCTATGCCCTCAACCATTGGTCAAATAACCGGACATTCTACAGCTCAGGAGCGGTTTCTTTGTTCTGAATTGATTCAACGACATCATCAACAGCCTTGGTCGGCGTATAGTTACTGACCTAGATAGCTACGTGCCCTGGAACCTTCTCGACGACGACAGACTTCTTCCTATAACTCCTAGCTGCATCCGCAACAAAGACAATTATAATGGACAGTCGTCGACTCTTCGACCCGTCCCGCTTGTTCTCCAGGTTATGCTTTAATAAGTGGCGCCCGCAGGATACGATCGACGACAGACATATCTCACTCTTTGTTCACGTTTGACATCACCCAAAATTTTAAGTTTGACTGGACACGACGGCTCATGGGCTGAGACTAAGTAGTCGGCGCACTCTAAACGCCACATAATATGACCCCGGACTCGCACGATTGACGCCTCGTTAGCGGCGATGCGGCGATAGTAAAAAGGACCTTTGGTGACCGCCAAAGACGATGCGACGGCGATAGTACGGAGTAGAAAGGATCTCTGATAAACAAAAGTGCCGGCAATCGGCTTCTGTCAGGCCTCCTGAGTCAAGAGGGTCGGCCCCGGTCGAGATTCGAGATTCGAATCTCGCTCTTTGTTCGGTCGCATCCCGCTCCAACGCGATTTGGAAGGTCAGTGGGGACTGATCCGAGGCTTACCTCCATACCTTCCCCCAAAGGAAATGGTTCGAGCCGGTGTGGGCCTCAAAGCAATCTTTTGGTCCATGCTTTCAACGCTTGCTCGAAACGATGTTTACGCATCCACTATAATTGAACCCAATGCTCATCTGCTTGATCTCACCCATCTCTGAAGTCTGTCCGCACGGAATCAATATCTTTGTGCGCTTCGTGGACTGCACGCCTCTGCCCCATGCTATCAAGCTTTAGGAACTCACTGCACCTGGGGCATCCCCCATTCGCTTCCGAATCGGGATAGAGCTGCATAAGCCCGGGCTTTCTGATCAGGAACCGTAAACCCGGGAGACCGCTTGAATACCCTGGTTGTCACCCGTCAGTGACTCAGTGATGGTGAGATTGGTGATTATTCGAACCATTCACTGAATGACAGGACAATTTACATGCGGGGATGAGCCCCATACCTGGCTAAAGAATGAGAGCTTTGTGAAACGTGGTACTCAAGCTAGGAGCTGCCATACCAAGGCAGTCATTGTTCACAAATGATCCAATGGCAGATCAATCGTCATGGAGACTCGGCATTGTACTACGGTATATCAAAGCTTACTGCGCAAATGAAGTGACTAAATAAAACAACAACTCACCAAATGCCCGAAAATTTGGAGCTCCCAGTAATACACTCTCAGAGACACAACTCACAAACACAATCTCACAGTCCTAGTACTTAGCTGGACGACGATGTAACCTACTCTCATTTGGCGTTCAATAAGGCGCGAATCTGCTCAGGCGGCGCGGACTGCGCGTCCCAGCGAGCTGGATACGCCTAGGAAGTTGGCAAATCGCGATTTGCGAAACGGGGCAGTCCGGTCCCCACCGAGCAGGTCCCATCATATCCATTCTTCGGATTGAGCTTCGGATCAAAGGATGAAATAATCTGAGAGCTCCGCCAGCGATCAGGGGACCAGGATGTGCTCTAAGCTCCTATGCATGCAGTGTGCATTGGTCTGGCGGATCCGTTCCTTGTGTCCTGGATTACGATCCCCAGTGAATGAGCATGCAACCATGGCCGATACAATGAGGTCATTTCAGATCTCTTGAAATGCATTGACACGACTGCATAATCTGCAGTGTGATAGGTAAACCGACTCGTGGGATGTTGTACGAAGTTGAAATTGAAATGCTTGGCTAGACTCGATGAACTCGATGGACTTGAGTGGCAATGCAGGCAGACACATAGCAAGAGCGAATCCGGTCCAGTTTCTGGAATGAATTTGATCTCAAATAATATACCTAAGTGTAGGTACGGACATTTCCCCTCGTGGTCGATAGGACTTTGGACAAGATCCTTCCTGAGCCATGTCCGGTCATTCCGATGTTGATAACTGAACTGCTCTTTCCGAGTGACAGTATGAACTTATGATCACGTTCTTCCCCGTCCAGCGTCCAGTTCCACTTGCACAGTCCAGACTCCACGTCCAGACCGGGAGCCAATTCGACCTAAAATTTGTGCCACCAGTTACCAGAGAGACGGGCTCTTGGATTTGGGGATGAGTTCCGACTGGTTTGGCAGCTCTTTTGCTGGACACTAGCACGCAAGAGGTAAGTCCAAGTCTAGCTCTGGAGGAAGACTCAGGAAGAGCGAGGAAAGAGAGACATGGAGGCGGCGCGCCCCCATGGCTCAGACGTTTGTCAACCTTGGATGCGCCGTCGATCGCCCATATTTTGGCCGTGGAACCAGAGCTTCGACGGACTGGCGGGTCGGAAGACTGGGTGCATGTATGTCAGAAAGCAGAATGTTCTTTGAATCGGACAGGTCATATTGCTGAAGAGAATCCGAGCAAGGCTGCAACAAAAGTTGCAGCGGGGGGTGCAGTGGCTTTGCCACCACTGGCGATAGTGTCTTGGCTCAGAACGAGGAAATAAATTGGGGCGTAAAAAAACAATAATATATCATACTCCGTAAAAGCGTTAGCCGAGGGATTTCCGTTCCCCATAACGCTAAGTGCACTAATTTAGTAGGGTGATAATAATAATACCATTCATTAATGCTCTAGACTAACGACTCGAACCCCTGTTGCTGCAAGTGCCGTTAATCTATCCACTCCGGACGGTCTTCGTCCGTCCGCAGGTCTATATTTGCCATGTCCACGACTGCTCTGGAGAGATATGCCAATTCGAGATGATCGGAGAGAAAAATAGAAGACTGAAGAATAAGTAACATGACATGATTACTCCGTATTTTCCGAGCGCTAATCAGGGCAAGCAAAGTCGGGGCTTGTGTGATGGCAGATCATCGACAGTTCGGGGCGGCGCTAACAGTTAGCTGCCTGAAAGGAATAATATTGTGGTAATTTCTTAGGGTATCTCGGAAAATCATCAGGAAAGGAAAGATCGCAGAGACTCAGAGACTCTCCAGCAGACGGAGTCGACTCCAGAGAGAGAGTGGGCCGGCAGTGATCTTAGTCTCAGTCGTTCTTATGGTTCAAAGTCCCTTTCCCCTCCTCCTCCATATTATCGCCTCTTTCCCTTCCTCTCCTCAACCTCACTCCTTCTTCCCTCTCTTTTCCCTTCTTTTGTCCCTCCCTACCCCAAGTAGTGACCGACCCCATTGTCATCCGAGTCGTTCCTTTCTGTCGCTTCTGCGTTAAATCCTCGAGTCCAGTGTCTTGGTCGATCAGTGGCCCTTGCTTTCTACACAGCGACCGCCGTACATTAGCTCCAGCAAGACGACCCCTTCCTCCTTCCCTCGGCCCTTTTGTCTCTGCACCTTCGTCGATCAGGATCGGAAAGGCAAGACGAGAAGCAATTGTTATATTACGGCTTGCGATCATTGCTGTATTCAACAGACCTCGTGCCGGGTTAGCTTCGGTCCTTGCATCGCCGACAAAACACCTTCGGCGGAAGTACAACTGCATCATTGGAGGATTGGGAGTATTATTCGCCAATCGATTGTTGCTTGGGATCCTTGCTTGGTTCCCTTTCCTGTTGCCGCCAATTCCCCGTCCTCGTGCCTGTCGACGACTTCATTGCCTCGTTCGACGGACTGAATGAACGTGCTTCTCTCTTTTCAAGTTGTAGAAGTGCGACTTTGCCTGTTTTAACTTGATCTGGGATATTAGGTACGTTGGTAGCTTAGCAACCGGTTGCCTGACGCCGGCATTCCTCCCATTCCTGCACCCTTGAATACGTCCCGACATTCTCTCCCCGGTGATCTGCGCCGCAACCCTAGCAAAACATTGCCATCCCCCTCAAACGCTCTCCCAGCCGCTCGAAAGAAGGAAAACAAGTTGTTGACGTGATGTCTACAGTGTCGGATGATACCTGCACGCCAAATATCTCCAACCACTCTTTCAACTACTCGATCACCATTTGATTGATTGACTCAACCTTTTGCAGCAACCGGTCTTTTGCTTGTACTCGAACTGTGAGGATGCTCATTGATTTGACCGTCCTTTGAACCTTGGTCGCCGGTGACCTCGACCCATCCCTGTATAGATATTATATGCTGGAACATACGAAATGGATCAAATGAAGCCTCATATTGCGCCATTGAAGATCGAAAAAGGAAACAACTTTCGCCCCGTCGCAAACCGTTTCTATTCCAACGATAGTCAGATCACACCCCCAACAACACCTCATCCGAATACCGAGGAGGACACGATGGACCGCTCAGACAGCAACCGTACGGTCTTCCACAACTACCTCCGCGCGTTCTACCCGTTTCACCCCGCTGGAGATGTTTCGCCCTCTACAGTTACTTTGCCTCTGGATCAAGGCGATATCATTTTGGTTCACTCTGTTCACACCAATGGCTGGGCCGACGGCACGCTTCTGGATACAGGCGCTCGGGGCTGGTTACCCACTAACTACTGTGAAGCTTACGACCAGGTTTCGATGCGCCCGCTGCTCAAGGCCTTGACGGACTTCTGGGACATCATCCGTGGAGGATGCGGATCGCCACTGATCGACTTTGGCAATCAGGACCTCGTTCGGGGCTTGATTGCTGGTGTTCGATTTCTACTGGAAAAGTCGGAATGTCTCACTCGCGACTCGGCACTGGTGAAAGGCCAAGACGGATTGCGACGGAATCGCAAGGCATTATTATCAGATCTGTCGTCACTAGTGCGAACGACGAAAAAGTTTCAGGAACTATCCAGTGGGGAGCCGATGCAGGAAGAGATCGAGTGGATGGTGGATCAGATGCTGCTGAAGGCCTTTCGCATCGTAACTCGGGGTGTCCGGTTTCTCGATGTTTGGAACGAGGAGGTCGGTCTCAGCAGGGCGATTGCGGAGCTTGAGCAGCAGCAAAACCAAGACATCCCTCCGACACCTACATCCGAAACCTTCTCACCAGTGGACGATGCTACATCTGAGGTCGAGACGGAGCGAAACGAGTCTAGACTGCTCAACCGAAGCCGATTGGAGAGCCGCCTGGAAAGTCGATTAGAGAGCAGGTTAGACTCTCGACTAGAGAGTCGCCTGGAGAGTCGATTGGATATGAGCCGGGCGTCAGCTCGGATGGATGCGTTTGACTCACAACCTCCGCGTCCCATGTCGGTATCTACCAAACGCATCTCTGTCTCGCACCGGGTGTCTTACAGCGGCCCCGCCACCGCTACCGCCCGAAACCCAAACCTCGCATCTGAGCGCCTCACAACCACTTACGATGCATTCCTTGGGGTGTTGGGCTCTTTCATTGGTCTGCATTTGCAATCCCGCTCTTCGACAGAGCTGGTCATCACAACCGAGCAGGCGGTGCGCTCTTGCCGTGGGCTCCTCACGGTGATTGAGGCCGTGTGCGAACATGATGCGCAGGGCAGCACACTGCTAGAGCAAGCCAGAGACACCATGTATGAGCGCCTGTCGGAATTGGTATTTGCCGCCCGCGACGCCTTCCGCCCGGCTAACTCGCCTGACGACGAGCTGGTGTTTATGCCGGATGAAGGCAAGCGCCTGRTCGATGCGGCAACCGACTGCGTGCGAGCGGCTGGTAATTGCATGGCCAGAGCTCGCCTGGTGCTCGAGCAGAGCGGTGACTTTGAGTTAGTCGCCAACATTGCCGAAGAAGCTGAAGAGGATGAGACTACGCCTAGTAGCGCGCTACCCGAAGAAAACTCCACCCCACAACCGCAGCGCACGGCCGACGTGGCAGAGCAACGCCCTCAGGAGATGGCACGACTGCCCCCACCTCCACTGCAGATCCCCCAATTCAACAATGTTTCCTCCCCATCCACCCCTGGTCTGACGGATGACATGACACCTGCGTCTTTCCAGTCGCGCAACGAAGCCTTTACCCCTGCAACAACCGAGCCATCATCATCCTTCCAATCTTCTGTCCTGTCACTCAGCTTTGACAAGCTCTCTTTCCCGTCTTCCCCTCAGGATGCCTCGTTTGATGACTCGTTCCGTCGTGACAGTCATGCCAAGTCTGAGGTCAGCGACTCGTATAGCCGGGGCGTTACCAGTAACGCCAGCAGTTTCACCTACAACAACCTTCGGGACTCGGAAATGAGCGGTGTGTCTCAGACCTCAACCAGGGCGACCTCTCCCGACATTGGGATGGCGCCATCGCTCAAGAACAGTGTCAGCTACTCGACCCTGGCGGAAGAGAACGAAGAGACTGAGGCCAATGTTTTGGAAAAGACATATGCGCACGAGTTGATCTTCAAGGATGGAAACGTCATGGGTGGAAGCCTACGCGCATTGGTTGAGAAGTTGACGGCCCATCAGTCGACGCCGGACGCGATGTTCGTCTCGACATTCTACCTTACCTTCCGCCTCTTTGCATCCCCGATGGAATTTGCTGAGACCCTAGTTGACCGCTTCAACTACATCGGGGATACTCCGCATGCAGCTTCGCCTGTGCGTCTACGCGTGTACAATGTTTTTAAAAACTGGCTCGAATCTCACTGGCGCCATGACTGCGACAACGTAGCCTTGGAGTTCATCATTGAGTTCTCCAACAACCAGCTGATGCAGAATCTGCCGAGTGCGGCGCATCGTCTCCTCGAACTGACGGACAAAGTCGCTAAGCTTCAAGGCCCAGTGGTTCCTCGCCTTGTCTCCTCGATGGGCAAGACCAACACCGCCACGGCGCAGTACATTCATCCCGATACCCCACTTCCGCCAACATTGCTTAAGAAGAAGGAGCTCGACCTGCTCAACAAGTGGAAGAACGGCGAGGGCACGATCAGCATCCTCGACTTCGATCCATTGGAACTCGCGCGACAGTTCACCATCAAAGAGTCGCGTATCTTTTGTGCCATTCTACCCGAAGAACTCTTGGCGACTGAATGGATGAAGAAGACGGGCTCGCTTGCAGTCAATGTCCGCGGCATGTCTACTCTTTCCACCGATCTCGCGAACCTTGTTGTGGATTCCATCCTGCAACTCGAGGAGCCAAAGAAGCGGGCAGCCATCATCAAGCACTGGGTCAAGATCGCCAACAAGTGCCTGGACCTCAACAACTATGACTCGCTCATGGCTATCATTTGCTCCATCAACTCATCTATGATCTCGCGGCTGCGACGCACCTGGGAGATTGTATCCCAGAAGACGAAGGGGACGCTAGAGTACCTGCGGACGATTGTTGATGTGGGTCGAAACTATGCAGTTCTCCGACAGCGTCTGCAGAACCACGTTCCACCCTGTCTGCCATTTGTCGGTACCTACTTGACCGACTTAACCTTTGTGGATCACGGTAACCAGGCTCTTCGCAGCCTCCCGACCGATGATGGCGAGATGGCTGTGATCAACTTCGACAAGCACGTCAAGACCGCCAAGATCATCAGCGAGCTGCAGCGCTTCCAGATCCCGTATCGCCTCACCGAAGTGCCAGAGCTGCAGGCCTGGATGCAGAACGAGCTGGTTCGCGTTCGATCCAACGGCGAAAGGAGTATGCAGACCTTCTATCGTCGGTCGCTTGTCCTTGAGCCGCGCGAAACACAGCCACTTCGCAGCACGCTGCAGTCAGAGTCGAGTTCACCGTCGCTCCTGGAGAACGCGAAAGACAAGTTCGATTTCTTATCGTGGACCAACGCTTCGAAGACCAAGTCGGTTACGAGCAACGCTTAGGCCGTCATCTACCTCTCATTTACCTCATCACCCACCTACCTAACTTCCTTCTTTACGACTAATGAACTTCTCTCCATGTTTAATTGGCGTTTTTTTTATACCTTCTTGGATATTATTGTCAGTCATTGTGGATACCTTTTATTTGTTCCTGACTCTGTTTTATTACCCTCTCTTGTTTTCCCTTGTGTTTTGATTCAACAGCGACGGCGGGGAAAAGGGATTTAAAAGTATGGGAACATACAGGATAGAGCCTCGCGGCTCGGCTATATACGAGGCAGCCGTCATGAGGGACGAGACGTTCTGATGACCTTGCCTGTCGATCACTGGTTGGATTTGCATTGCTTTGGACTTGACTGGACTGGGTTAATTGTTTGGCATGGATGGGATACCTTGGGAGGACCTTGGGAGGAGTTAACTGACAAGCTCAGCCTGTATTATCTGTATATAGCTCGATCAATCAATCATCATCACAATAATCTGGTTTCCTGTTTTATCATGTGAGGCTAATGCCGCTAGACCGCGGCAGCATATTAAATAATTTCTGCACAGCGTGAAGAGTACCCACTTGTAGTGAAGACTTGGACCCTTGGCTGCCTCACGTGATCCCCCAGATGATCTTCAATCTTGTGTTGATGAAAAACACTCTTCCTCTCTTTCTTCCTTCGCATGTTTTCACCCTTGCCTTTGAAGTCGCAATAATTTTGGATCACAGAAGGTTCAAAATGGTGGCGACAAAAGCACCACCACCAGATTTGTCCGCCTTGGGCGACATCCATGCTCCAGATAACCCTATCTCAAGCAACACCAACACTGGCTCAGGCACAGGCACAGGCACACCCGAAGCCAGATCCAGATCCAGGTCTGCGCGCACCAACACCCGCACCCGCAGGCGGGACTCAGGATACCATGAGGACGCCAAGGAAAGTCTCAGCTCTAGTTCTCGGAACTCGTTTATCCTGGGCGGCGGGGAGACGGTGGGCATCGTTGGCTCGGGGATGGCGGGGCTTGCTGCAGCTTTCTTGCTTGGGAATGACAGGCAGAGGAGGTTTGAGGTTGAGCTCTTGGAGGTGGTACGTTTCTCTCTGCGCTTTTCTGTGATTATGGATTGTGCTGATAGGTGTACAGCAAGATGTTCTGTCGCTGGATTCGGCGAGCTTTGAGCTTCCAAGGTCTACTGAGGCTGAGGCTCAGGCTCTAGAAATAGGAGGAGGCCTTGCTTATGACTTTCCTAAAAACGCGAGGAAGGATGATCAAGACGATGACAACGAAAATGAAGGGAGAAGAGTTGACCTGCCCATGCGCGCCTTCGCTGCCGGGTACTACGACAACCTCCTGAAGATGTACAGGTATCTCGGTGTGGTGTTTGCCTCGCCAAAATTCGTCTACAGCATATCTTTCTCCAAGAACAGCCAATGCCCTGCTTCCGACTCCAAGAAAGACGACGAAGAAGGAGGGGCCTACTTCATCCACTCGTCCAACAACCACATCCTCCCACCTATCCGACCTGCAGGCATTACCGGCACAGAGTACTTCTTCGAAATCCTGTATCTCCTCTTTTGGTATTTCTGGTTTACACTCGCCTGCTTCTGGATACCACCCAAGACGACTCCCCCGCCGAAGAAGGGAAAGAGCAAGGGGAAGAAAAGAAGAAAGTCCAGCGCAAGCGAGACAGAACACGCCCACGACCTCTACAGCAACACCACCGGCACAGGCGAGACCCTGCGCGCGTACCTCTCCCGCGTCAAAATCCCAACCTACTACACAACCCGGTACTTCCTCCCACTCATGTCGAGCATTACAACCTGCACGCACGCCGAACTTCTCGACTTCCCAGCCTCCGACATCATCAACTACGCACGCCAAACCCACCGCAAGCCACACTACACTCTAACCCGCGGCGTCAAAGCAGCCGAGAAGCGCCTCTCCGACGGCCTGAACGTGAGATACAACCACAGAGTCACCAAGGTCGAGACGTTACGGACCGGGCGAGTCCGCGTCCACTTCATTGCAAACCAAGGGAAGGAGAGCGAGCGCGAAGGCGTGAAGGAGTACGATCGCGTCATCATCGCCACAACGCCCGATGTCACAGGGAAGATCTTCAGTCCGCTCTCGCTGGCGATGAAGGTCATTCCGACGACGGAGGTGCGCACCGTCGTGCATCGCGATCGCAGCCGCGTAGGCAAGACCAGCGCTTACCTGGGTGCCAATGAGCGTCTGCAAAAGCGCAACATCAAGACCTTTGATCAGGATAAGTCGATTGCGTCGTCGAATGGTTCACGGGGCCCAGACGGCTCCTGCGCTTCTGTTCTCACGGCCATGCATATGGTCACTGAGACCGATGCCTCGGGTACAACGCGCACCGAATCGATCCACGAACACCCAGCCAACGTCCTAGTTACCACATACGCGCTTGAGAATAGCATCGCAGAGGACAAGATCCTGCACAGCGTGCGCTTCACGCGCGTCCTTCGAACATCTGCAAGCCGCGACGTGGTGAATTCGCTGTTCTCGTACGCGAAACCGCCCGGCGCGACGGCGTGTAAGGACAAGGAGAAAGGGAAGGACGCCGTCGCCGTTGAAGGGTGGAAGAACGGCGATGGCAATGTCTATGTTGTGGGTGGTTGGTGCTGGGATGGAATGGTCCTGCTCGAGGGGTGCGTGGTTTCAGCTGTGAGGGTTGCGAACGAGCTTGGGATTCAGGCGCCGTGGGATCAGGATGAGGAGCAGGAGACTTGGTTTTAGCGTCTGGCTGTCTGCGTGTCTGGCTATTGTGACGCGGTCCCGGCTTTCTGGTCCTGGCTTGGATTACGCGTGTCCTTTTGGTGCGATGTGCTGTCTGCGATTCTTTGGCTATGACATGTCCTACATGATGAGCATGAGGATGGGGCGACCGATACATACACCCTCCTGATCTATGCTCTGCACATACGAAACGATTGTACGAGTTTACGACATTTCTTTCTTCTCTCATGTATCTAAGGTTTCTATACTTGGTCTATCTACATGATCTGTAATAGAGTAATGCATAAGTCCTAATCTGACGTTCTATCTATCCAGAAGATCAAAGCATACATACAGTTAACAGTAATCCCTAAAAAACCGGGCCTAGCGAAGAATCGCCATCCCTATTCTCAGCGCGAGTCAACCAACCTACCGACTCCGTACTTCAGAGGAGTCAGACCGCACCCACCATCAACGCCACGCCCAAGCAATTCAAATGATGTCATGCCGCGCCACTTCGTCCGCAGAATAATCAACGGGCAGGGTTTCCAGGATGAAAAAAAAAGAAATTTCTGGAGCAAAAAGTCGACACCTGTGAGATTCGAACTCACGCTCCCGAGGGAAATGCCTGGCTTGTATCATTAAAGATACTATAGCAGGGCATCGCGTTAACCACTCCGCCAAAGTGCCTTGCTTATATTTACTGGTTACCGGATTAATGTATTCCTCGTCATATAAATTAGGTATAGGAAAAACGAGACCAAAAAGTCGACACCTGTGAGATTCGAACTCACGCTCCCGAAGGAAATGCCTGGCTTGTATTATTAAAGATACTATAGCAGGGCATCGCGTTAACCACTCCGCCAAAGTGCCTTCTTGATATGTTTGTGCTTGGTAGCAATTAAAATAATAACAATAGCTGGAGCAGACTGCTTGGGCCTCGCTTAGATACCGCCGGACGACCAAACGAGATCCATCCAGTACTCGCGACTCCTCAAAGACGTCTGTCAGGCGTCGAGTCCAACGTCTCCTTCCAGTCTCTAATCCATAACTATTGACTATCTGCACGAACCAGCCTTCTCAGCATGCGATTGCGAAGTGCACCAGGCGAGATGGACAACTGTCCCTCGGCAGCCAGTGGACGAGGCCTGGACATGGTCTGGTTTTAATGCAGTTGGGGACAGGCTAATCAAAGGCAGACTCGGCTCGGTTGAAGCGAGCTGTGTCTACGCAGGAGGCTGGTGGTGTCCCCGATCTGCTTTGCGATGGAGGCAGTGGGCCTAGGTGATCTTACCCATCGAAAGTACAGTACGGATGGCGCATTAATGCTCCGCAGGAGGCATTCTACAGTAAGATTGCATTGAGGTCTACTGGCCGCCAGCTGGCTCTCGAGTTAGGGAAGGACATTCTTGTCTCTTTGGCCCTGACCGGGGGTGTAGTCCCTCCAGTTCCCTCTCGAAAGGTCCTGCAACTCCACTCGATGGGCAGTCGAATACTAACCCAGTCAGAAGTTTCTATCTAGTCGTGCTCACAAACCATTCAGCATCCCCTCGGGAAACACATCCTGCACCAACGAATCCCAGTCCAGAAGCCGTGCAAGCCCAAGCATTTCATACGGCGACAGGTCCACCGCAACATCCAAAAGCTCATCACAGTGGCGCAAGTCGTATTTGGGTCGGGCTCATTGCCTCTTGAGGAGTTTCCTAGCTTGTTGCGCATAAGTGGCCATCTCGGCATCGGCGTTGGTATCGGAAACGGCGTTAGGATCACGGACCATCGCCTCGGGGTTTGGGCCAGGGACAGGATATGACCCGGGGAAAACTGAGATGAGGACAAGCACGACGGCTGAGGCGTGGGTTGCTTCGAGGTCGAAGGGGAGGAAAGTTTCTAAGCGCGGTTGTCCGACCTCACACCAAACACAGAACAGGGGACTAAGAGAATTGGAAATGAGAAAATGGTCTACCAAGCAAATCCTGCTCTTGCGGTCTGGAAAGTATGCGCAGGGACTTGGTTGCCGAGTCCCTGCATGCCTTGATGAGGGATTTGATGGGATCTGGGCGTACGGGCTACCATTGACAGTACATACAGCCTGTGGCTGTCGTGCGGGAGCAGAAGGGGAAACCAACATGAGTATAAGCACTATCACGATGGTCAATGCACTGGAAGTACAGTGAAATGGCACATGGAATCTCGATCGCCAGAAAAGTGTCCTGGTAAAGCTCGCTGACATTGGGCAGGATGCTGATCGCGCGCAGAAAATACTGCCGGCCGCCACGAGTCTCGCCAATCTGGTCCACCATGCCGATATTGGTGGCATTGCGGCAGGCTCAATGCCTCCGCATTCAAAGGAAATCTGGCAGCAAGGAGCTTCCTTTACTGCATTCAAGCTGGTCGAGGAAGGGGTCTTTGACAAGGAAGGTCTGGCGGAAATCATGCTACACAACCCCGCGACGTATCCAAGATGCACCGGTACGAGAACCTGATCAGACAAGTTGAGCGACTTGAAGACCCAGGTTACTGCAAACCAGAAGGGTATCTAGCTGATTCAACAGTCAATAAAGCAGTATGGCCTTCCGACAGTTCAGGTATACAATCCCTTTGTAAAGTTGTCGTTGTTATACTAACTGCCTCCAGAAATACATGCAAGACAACGCCAGAAGGTCTGCGACCTGCTCCCGAGGTCCGAGCCGTCCACGGCCAACTGAGTGACCTTCCGCTGCAGGCAGTTGACTACATGGACGACCGCTCCAAACTATGCCTCCAAGTCAAGATCAACAGAGAGGACGGCTCTGCCACATTCAATTTCACCGGGACATCGCGAGAGATATACGGGAGTCTCAACGCTCAAAGGGTCACACTTAGTGCTATCACCTACGTTCTGCGCTCGCTGGTGAATAGCGATATACCGCTCAACCAAGGCTGTCTCGTATCAGCGTGAGCATGACTCAAAACTGTTTTCAACTGATCCCGGTTGGTCGCAGAATTTCAGCAAGGGAGGTTTATTCTGATGTTTTCTTGGAGATTGAAAGTGTAAAAGCGGATTGATTTGATTGAGGCGTCCTTCGTCTCCGGGAAGGTCAAGGTCCTTCCGCATACGCAACTTCAACATCATCCAAAGGCACTTCGGTAATACCACATGGGCTTACACATGGAAAAGTGCCAGACAAACATGCCCAGCGAAGAAGCTTAATCTGTTGTGACGTGGACTGACTATTAGAACATATGCATGCACCCGCGTCTGCCTCGCATCTGCGCAGTTCTGATTTGACTGATATGCTACCTTAGACCGGTCCAGTCCTCAACTTCTTTGTTTTCCCTGGAAAGCTCGGCGAGGCATATTCTTGGCGCTGTGGTTGAGTTGGTTATTGATACTCTCTACTCTGGCACGTCTTTAACGTCTCTGGGATAAATATGCCAGCAGGCTAACCCATCAGCATCACTGCACCGTCGGAACATTAGCAGCATTCCCGGTAGCTATTATGCACGCTACAATCTCTCGGAACATACTCTCTACGCGAGCGAGAGTGTACTGCATGCTATGTCACCTACACATGCTGCTTCGAATTCCTGATTTGTTTCGAACACGGATCACCGGGGACCCCTTGTACCCCGTACGTTACAGCATTCCAATTAGGGCTGACTGCAGTGTAACGGACAACTCAGATCAAGTCAAGGTTCCCCCTCCTTGCACCGCCGCTCCCCTCGATATATTCCCTGGATTCACCCTCATTGTCCTCTTGGCAGAGTCTCACAAACATATTCAAGATCACCATGCCAGGAACAATCCTCATCACCGGCGCCACCAGCTCCCTCGCCACACGCGTCATTCACCTTCTCCTCACCAGCTACTCACATCAAGACCCGGCTCCCGAACACGAGAACAAACATGAGTTTACGCTGCTGCTAACAGCCCGCAATCCATCTAAGCTCAAAATCAAACTCCCCGAACTCACAGGCAACACAAACATCAGCGTCAAAGTTAGAACCCTCGACCTCTCTAGCATCTCATCCGTGCACACCTTCGCTACAGAAGTCAGCGCAGACGTCCAATCTGGCAAGACCCCGCCGCTAACTAGCATTATCTGCAATGCTTCGCACTGGGATCTGCGCAAAGAAGAGGAGGTAACGGACGATGGATACGAGAGGACATTCCAAGTTAACTTCCTCGCGCACGCGGTGCTTATCCTCCGGCTATTGGGTTCATTTAAACCGGAGGCGGGAGGACGCATTGTGCTTCTCACCTGCGATGCGCATCTACGCTGGCCATTGAAATCCGTACTTGAACGAGGACGCGCACGCGGCCTGGAGAAGTATCCGCCTGGTATGCCGGATGATCTAGATGAGTTGGTCACGGTCGAATCTCAGGCTCAATGTGAGCCACAGTCTCCCGAACAGATTTTAGAAGAGCTGCAGGAGAAGCCGAAGATCAGGAAGAAGGAGAAGCCGGAATTCATGGCCCGCGGAATCCGGCGACACGCAAACTCCAAGATTGCCATCATCATGTGGATGTACGCGTTGAACCGGCGGTTAGAGGAGGTTCGCGCGCCCATTTTCCTTTTTTTTAGGTGCCAGAGATACGTATGCTAATGGCATGACGCGCCAGGACATCGCCCTCAACACCATCACCGCCATCGCAGTCAACCCGGGGACCCTCCTCAACTCGCGCCAGCTACGAGTCAACACCTCACTGCGTCTGAAACTCCTTTCTCTCTTCCTAATGACGGCCGTCCGCCCCTCCCTCTCCTTACTCTGCCGACTACCGTTTGTGGGGACGAAGGTCAAGGCTAAGAAGACGATGCGGACGTGTGCTGGGGCAGCGGGCGGGGTTGTGGGTTTCGCTCTGGACGTCAGGATTGATTCTGGCGCTTCTGCCGGTGTCTCTGCGGATACGGGGCCGGATTCGAATGAGGTTGATGGCGACGGCGATAGCGATGGCGATGGTGATGGTGACGGCGGGTATTATACGCTTTCGATCCCCGTCAAAGACGTGGGCTTGCCGGATATGGAGTGCCTGGATGAGGAGAGGCAGGAGGCTTTGTGGCGGAAGACATTGCAGTGGGCGGGGATTTGGAATGGAAATACGGCGATTCGAGTTGACATTTAATCTACAGTATCTGGGTTGATGATTCTGCCTTCATTTTGGGGGTTTCGTGATGCATGATTCTGGCGGGTATGGAACCTGGGAAAATGTCCGTACGTAAAGCGGTATCTAGGAGAAGGGCAACGGCTGCCTTCTCATGAGATATCCCAACAGAATGATTCTTGATTACGGAATTATGAGGGACCCATTCGTCGAGACGCAGTAGGTATCTCTTAGCGCCACTCCCGAGCTTGAAGAAACTGAGGAAAGGAGGTCCTTCCCTTCCTTCTTCCCCCTTAGGGACAATATTAATGATATGATAGAGGGCACCATGGCCATCCAGACCAAGCCATACACCAATTTACTGATAAGGCAGTGGACCCTGCAGATGAGTCGGAATGCCCCGCCTTCCGCAGCAGGCAGCAGCTTTTCCCGACTCTTCTTCTGAGCTTCTCCAATCTTCTGAGCCAGGCTGCGGCGTTTCAAGCCCGACGAGAATCTGTTTGCTGTCATGCAAGAAAAGGGTCTAAGTCTAACATGTCTGCAGCATGGCTGTTTAAACTTTGCTTCTAGTCTCTAGAGGCTGACCGTTGACCGTTGACGTTGGCAGTGGATGCTTCCATTCCAGGCACGTTCTCGCCTCACCACTCTGCCGGAAAACCCTGCGCTGATTACACTAAGACATGGCGCTGCTGTAGATTGCTTAGGCTTGCCGGTTTGCCATCAACAAAGAGACAAGATCCCACTCGCAATCTATACGACACAAATCGAACTGGATTGAGAACCCTCCGCGGGACCAGGGGCCAGGGTCAGGTAAGACAACCTCAAACGGCCGAACTGGCCAGGGAACTTCAGGCACAGACGAGTTCGAGAAAAGCTTCGAAGCCTCGGCACCGTCCTGATCCAGGCTGATCTCCGGCGAAGCTTTGCTCGCGAGTGGGGAGGCCATCTGCCAAGTGGGGACAGGGGGTCGACCGCTGTTTGAGATACGCTAAATGAATCGGATAGCACCCTATATTAAGCGACTAAATGGGATAGCACCCTGAAATAGCGCCGTTCTAGACTTGTTACATAACTTGCCTAGTAATTTATTAGTAAACTTGTTCTCCACTGCTATCGCCTGACTAAATAAAATAGCACCCTTAATTATACTAATTAAACCGCGTACTCTGAAGCTATTCCAAGCTTTTAAAATTTAGATTTATATTAATATAACGGAGGAATCTCATTAGTTAATTTAAAAAGGGGTAATTATTTAAAATAAATAACTTTGCGCGCGCGCCGCGCGCCCGCAGAGGCCTTATACGCCCGCCAGCTTGGTATTGCGTTCTGGTAACTTAGTAACTGCGGAAAGATCTTAGGGGTAAAGGCCTTGGTGGTAAGAAGTTAACATTGGCCGCCGCGAATTCCTATTGGCTACAGGGCGTCTTGGCGGGGTGGCCTTTACTAGCTAAGACACGGCGCTATACTCTATTAGGCTTAATTTTGTACGGGTGCTATCTCATTCAGTCGCTTAGTATAGGGTGCTATCCGATTCATTTAGCGGTTTGAGATAGCTTGCCCTGACCACCCTGAGGTGATTCCTCAGCCCTAGGCCGGTGAATGCCGGATATTCATGGATGACGGCTCCATGAGTTGGATTGACTTGACCCCTAGGCTGGCCATGGTCCAGGGCCAGGTATAAAAGGCTGGGACGCGCCCATGTCTTGCCTCCTCAACATCGTCCTTCATTCTCTGCTTTACTCGGGATCTGTTGATCAAGTCCCTGTCGTTCTTTGCACTCCCACTCAGTCCTTACAATGCATTTCTTTCAGAACTCTCTCATCGCTGCGGCCATGGGCGCTGCGCTGGTCGCCGCCGCCCCTGCCGCTGACCTGGAGGCTCGCTCCTCGTGCACCTTCACCTCTGCCTCTGCCGCCAAGTCCGGTGCCTCCAAGTGCTCCACCGTCACCTTGAAGGGCATTGAGGTCCCTGCCGGTCAGACTCTCAACCTGGAGGGTCTCAAGTCCGGTGCCACCGTACGTCTTCCCTTACCATCTTATCAAACCCCCCTAATACCGTCTCTAGGTCATCTTCGAAGGCGAGACCACCTTCGGCTACAAGGAGTGGAAGGGCCCTCTGATCTCCGTCTCCGGTGACAACATCACCGTCAAGCAGGCCTCCGGCGCCAAGATCAACTGTGACGGCGCCCGCTGGTGGGACACCAAGGGCAGCAACGGCGGCAAGACGAAGCCCAAGTTCTTCAAGGCCCACAAGCTCAACAACTCCAAGATCCAGGGCCTGAAGATCTACAACACCCCCGTGCAGGGCTTCAGCATCCAGTCCGACCACCTGACCATCACGGACGTCACCATCGACAACTCCGCCGGTACAAGCAAGGGCCACAACACCGACGCCTTCGACATCGGCTCCTCCACCTACATCACCATCGACGGCGCCACCGTCTACAACCAGGACGACTGCCTGGCCATCAACTCCGGCGAGCACATCACCTTCACGAACGGCTACTGCTCCGGCGGCCACGGTCTCTCCATCGGCTCCGTCGGCGGCCGCAGCGACAACACCGTCAAGAGCGTCAGCATCACCAACTCCAAGGTCGTGGACTCCCAGAACGGCGTGCGCATCAAGACCGTCTACAAGGCCACCGGCTCCGTCACCGACGTCACCTTCGAGGACATCGAGCTCTCCGGCATCACCAAGTACGGTCTTATTGTTGAGCAGGACTACGAGAACGGCAGCCCCACTGGATCCCCTACCAACGGCGTCAAGGTCGACGACATCACCTTCAAGAAGGTCACTGGTTCCGTTGGCAGCAAGGCCACCCGTGTCAACATCCTCTGTGGATCCGGTAGCTGCAAGGACTGGACTTGGTCTGGTGTTGATATCACCGGTGGCAAGAAGAGCTCCAAGTGCAAGAACGTTCCTTCTGGTGCTTCTTGCTAAGCTTCTTCCTGAGTGCTTGGGCTTCTGTCTAAGCGGTGGATCTGGCTTTTCAGGTCTGTGGATAAGCTATCATGCCCTTGTCAACTTCTGGTAGCTTTGGTAATCATTATTGTATATACTCTGTATAATACTCCTTAGAGAATAATCGAATCCTACTTAGGTGGAAGCTGATGTCTCTTATATTGTCTCCGATGTTAGTTTGCTACTTTTCAACTAGGCTCCGTGTACGGCCGTCCTTGCCTGGGTGATCCTGTCAGTTGGTGGCCTTCCTCTCCCCATGATGACATTAAAACGATGACATATTAACGAGTGCGATCAAGGGAGACTGGGGCAGACGGAAATATACCTTCGTATTGGGACATCGCAGCAGTCACCGTCCTCACTAACTCCCTTGCACATCCCTATCCCAACCATAGCGGCCAGTCGCTACGAAGCCCATATAGAACCGTAGATATATGCAAACTGCAAGTCTATAACCTTGAACGGGTTGGATGAAAAAAACTGTATAGCAATAAGCAGTTCAATTTATATAACCCTGTCATCGTCAAGTTCGATTAGTGCCCATTTCTCAATCCATAGACCTATGGAACCGATTACGGCGACAATAACTCAGTGATAGGCACTTTGGCGGAGTGGTTAACGCGATGCCCTGCTATAGTATCTTTAATAATACAAGCCAGGCATTTCCCTCGGGAGCGTGAGTTCGAATCTCACAGGTGTCGTTTTTGCTTGGGTTTTTGCCATTGGCCTTCCTGGAACATGGCATAGTTGGCGAACAATTGTACCCGTCTTGTCTACCTTGCTAAGTCGTTCACCTAAGCCCACTCAGGTTGATGCGGCCGCAGTTGACTTTTGCGCTTTGGAATCCGGGTGCTGATCTCAGGTGGATTGTGGCGGAAGCCGAACCAGGGATTCTGTTAGAGGAGCCTTTCTTAATCTGCACGAGTAGGGTGCGAGTTTTGGGTCTCGGTAAAATGCGTTGAGAGTGCTATACTGTATACACCTAGACTTGAATTAGTGCTCAGTGTCTGCTTATATAATTATGCCCGCATGCTGCATTAGTACAATCTTGATGCAGCAGCCAGGATATATATAGTATCCCAGGTACAGGGGTCATAATGCCTTATACGGAGTAGCTTGATTTTTACTCGCCACTTTTAATTTTGCTTTATAGTTGTCTATAAATGCAGAGATTTCTAACCAAGCCCCTGTGGCCTAGTGGTAAGGCGTGTGACTTCTAATCTCAAGATCGCGGGTTCGAAACCCGCCAGGGGTTGATCACTTTTTGTTTTTGAACTCCAGACTTGTTGCCGTTAGGAATAAACCACGGAGTAGAATACTCAATACAGTATACCGGCTGGCCAATATCGGGTGTCTCTTTTGCACACTGCTATCTCTGTCACATTCCAGGCGGCAAATCTGCAAAGGAAATTTTGGACAGTAGCCCAATGTCCTCTAGGGCCGGCACCGGGCATCAGTGTATGATTGCCCCTCCTGGGGCAGTGACCCTATTTTGCTCACAGCTGAGTACTGCAGTCTCCTTGCACCTTCCACTCTGCAGCTCAATGTTCCATGAGAGATTTCTTCCACAAAATCATTATCTCAGTGGAGTCTGCGACGATCGAGCCACAACCCAGAACCAAACCTGTAGGCCCAAAGAATCGGTTCGCGATGTCGCGTGGTGCACCGTGCTGCTGGTACAGCAGAATTTTCAGTATTATTATTGTTTCCTTGAGGCATGGCGCGCGTCTCATCTCTCCTGATTTATCATTTCCTGCCATAGTCGAATCCTCAAGTGAGTTTTGAAAGCAGCTTCTATGTTTTGCTATAACTCGCCAATATGTGACCCTAGGTCCCGGTCTACTATACGGAGTACGACAATCGCACCTGGACATGGACCGCCCTACAAGGCCCAAGTGCATCTAACCGTGTATGCGAATACTCACATGCTGATATAGGCACAACAGACCTGTTTTGCCAAGCATAAGGCACTTTGGCGGAGTGGTTAACGCGATGCCCTGCTACAGTATGTCGATACTCCATACAAGCCAGGCATTTCCTTCGGGAGCGTGAGTTCGAATCTCACAGGTGTCGATTTTTTTTTATTTTTCTCTCATCAGTCTGTCTACGTGGACTGAGTGAGTATCAGGATGTTGGCCGGCCGTCGAGGCACATCCTCTCGACGCCGTTTATATACCTCCAGATGGCAGAAACACAGCAGACTGTCAAGCACTAGATAACAAAGCCTGTGATGAGATTCTGTTGCATGGATGAACTAAACATGAAGTTCTAAGTTAGCTATGGTAACTTTGCTACCACTTGTTTGTCGATGGCCAGAAGGCCTTTCAAGGTTGGGAGGTGCAAGGTCCCTCTGTTTGTCACCTCGCCATGTCTAGGAATCAGATTTACTAATACTTTCTATGGCTGTTTGATAGCTAGGTATTAATAGCTGATCTCCGTCAGGGATCATCCTAGTTCTTAGAATAATCATTGGATCTTATGGGCTTATGGCCTTTTCATCCAACCAGTAGTTTGATATTGTTCTGATTCCGTTGGCACCGGGTGGGGACCAGAGTTCAATCCAGGAACACGGCTTGCCCCTCCAGCTCCAGCTCCTCCCCGCTCCTCTTCAAACAAACACCTCCCTCCACTCTGCCCACAACAGTCAACTTCACTCATCACCACACTTGCCTTACCTTCTCCACCCACGCAGCTCCAAACTCTGACACAATGTACGAATGCGACGTCTGCGACGATTCCTTCTACGACTACGATGAACTTGACAGTCATCTGAGCTATGAAAGCCACTGGATTGAATGCGAATCCTGTTCCAGATGCTTCCGCACCCAGCGCGCCTGTAACCAACACATGAACTCCACCAGTCACTGGGCACCCAGGTGGTCCTGCGAGACCTGCAACAACAAGTTCCACTCCCAATCGGCAGCTGAACAGCACATGAAGGCTTTGGGCCACTATCGGTTCTACTGCAAGCCCTGCGACCGACGGTTTCAGAACGACAACAACCTGCGCGCGGTACGTGAAAGGTCTCTCCCGGCGAGTCCACCATTCCGCCCGCTTTGTACCATGGTTGTATGATACTTAACCAAGGCGCAGCATCTCAACTCCAAAATCCATCGCGGCCGCCAGATCAACTGCCCCTTCTGCCAAATTGGCTTCACCGCTGCCTCCGGTCTCTCCCACCATCTGGAAACAGGCTCGTGCCGTAGCGCCCCAAGTGTCAACCGCGAGAGCATCTATCGTCTGATCCGCGAGCGTGACCCGCACGGCGTCATCACTCATAAACAGATCGGGTGGAAGGAGGAGCAAAACGCCAGCTACTCCGCGACCGCGCAGTCCTGGAACGGCAGCAGCTACGAGTGCTATCTGTGCCATCGGTCGTTCCGGCAACTAAATGGGCTTAATCAGCACTTGAACTCACCTGTGCACAAGCAGCAGGTCTATCACTGTCCAAACCGCGGCTGCGCGAAGCCCTTTGCCGCACTGGCGGGACTGTTCAACCACCTCGAAAGCGAGTCGTGTGCTTTTATGCGGTTTGAGAAGGTCCAGACTCATGTTGGCAATGTTCTCAGGGGGGATCGGCTTATTGCATTCTGATTGGTCTGGACTTTGTGTCGTGCTTGTTGTATTGCAATGTACGCTGTGGGTTTGCACTAGGACTATTCAGAGGCGCATAATGTAGCCATTGCCAGATACAGGCGATTACAAAGACACTCAATCTGCGTCCCTTTACCTAAGCCACAGCTCCAAGCATATGCCCTGCTGAGTGATTAAAAGAAAGCAGAAGTCAAAGACCGAGCTAGTATAAGTCAGGAAAGGAACTTATGCTGCTTTGAGCCAATTACGCAAAAGGTCAGACGCACTCGAGGAACAGGCGAGGGAGGTGAGAATTTGCTTCCAAGGCAAATTTAAAGGTTGTAAACTGGTTAGAGCCCAAGAGCGTTGGAAAGAGTTACTCATGAACCGGAGCCTCGAACCTCACCTCCGCAGGCTGGATAGAACCTTCACGCCATTACATCATGCTTCAGATCCTGCTCTCTATCTCTAGACTGTTATTCATTCTCATACAACATTTCCACAATGCCAGAGAAGACCCGCATCCACAAATCCCAACTTCATCACTTCACGCAATGCATCCTCTGTGGGTGCGAGACCCAGAGCCGTCGCATCAACTGACTAGACAGGATCAGCATTCGTCAGTTTCACTTTCCTTACAGTCTATTCCCACGCTTGCTAAATGTAGGCTTCAGTCTACCGACTACGCGGGACAGTCTCAATATCCCGTCCGTGCTCGCGAAACCATGGGCCTTGGTATCCCGAAACCGACGATGCAATCGTATGCTGAAGAGGAATGGAATGCGATAAAGTGGATGCGTCCTCGCCAGTGCCTCTATTCATTGTTCACTCCGAGTGCTGGAAGCTCCTGGTTCACTGTGTCGGGGAGATTGAGAACAAGCCGGCTCTCTAGAGGATCTGGGATGTTTTTGTGACGTTGCCAGCGCTAAAACGTACGCATGCCCTGCGCCTGCTGCTTGTGACCAAGAGCAGATGGGACTAACAATGTTACGTTGTAGATGTATTCTGCGATCTCGCAAACATTCCGACGTAAACCCCCATCGCACACCTGTACTGGAAGAGCGCCAGGCATCCTCCCAAATCGCGTGCAGATTTGAGATATAACGTTCGCTTGCGCAGAAGGCTCAAGGATTGCTTCGCGCGTCTTCCGCTGGAGCTTCGGGAGGGCATTCCCATCTCCCCTTCAACAGCGAAGTACTTAAGCCTACGGTATGTGTCGCGCGGAATGGAAGTGGTGTTCCACGGGCGTGCTTTTGGAAGTCCCGATTTCGAATGGATGGTGAGCGAGGCTTCTGGCATGATATTCGGCAGATGCAGAGGCAGAGGCAGGGGCAGGGACTGTTGATTGGCAGCTGCTATACCGCACTACATCCAAACTCAGACCCCGGATCGAGCTTACGGCGAGAGTGTGGGAGGTTGTCCTTTGGATTGCCGACCACCTCGATGGATCGAGGTCAAGGGTCCGGTTGGAACGGCTTTCATTCGCCGGGAGAGCATTGCAGCACTACCACGGCGATAGCTCTGTGCCCGGTCAACGGGTAGAGTCAGAATCCCCGCCCCTCTCACTAAAATCGGGGCGTCATATATCCCACGCCGAGTCTCGGGACACTAGAAGCTCCCGTCGCAAGCAAAGATATTAGATCGTTGCTGTGGAGTTCCAGTTCCAGAGCGGGCAAACGGCAACCGTCGGAACGACGGCTAAGCAGTGGGTGTTTGATAACCACGGCTTCGAAGTTATGTTTGGTGCGAGCTCGTTCAAGGGGTTTCGTACCCGCTATGACGAGGGTGGGATATCTTCTTTGGATATTTTGGGGCACCGGGATGCACCGTCTGGAGCCATCGGATACGACTTTGATAACGGCCGCCAGTTCGAGATGAAGATGGAGCACGTGGTAGAGATAGTTGCCACTTTTGAGGTCTGCTGCTTTTCTGCGCTTTCAACTCAAGTCTGACTTGTAGTAGGGTTCTGTTTTGATTGATATGGGTCTCCGGGTTCTTGATTGTTCGAAGCCTGCACCGGTAAAGGGGGGCGTAAAGTCGTTGCGAGGTTGCGGTTTGAGCTCGGGTCTAGTATGAAGCATGTACATTTGGATGGGAGGATCAGAGTGACTACTTGGAGCGTAGAGCACGAGGGTTTCGATCTTGATACTGCACAATGGCTTGAATGAATATTGGAAAAAGGAGTCGGGTTCCAATCTATGGATGGATGCAAGTCTTACCTCCCAAATATATATTTAGTTAGACAGTCGGACCTCATGCAACACTGTATCGCCGACAACTTGTAAATTCACAGCTTTCTAAGTAAATAAACCACATCATAAATGAAAATAGCCTGAAAATGCCACTCATATCCACGCCAACCTCACGGCCGCCAAAAACCCCGCGAAGGCCAGCGTCAAAAACACAGTCTCTAACCCCGCCAAGCCCGCCAGATTCTCCATCACAGCCAGAGGGATAGGCACAACTGCCGTGCTGGTATTCAGCAGGCTAGACATGATGCCCAAGCCTAGTGTGCGAGATGCATCACTCGAGGGGATGCCGAGGGTCTCTGCCCCTAATCCCCCTCCATCTTCCTCCGAGTCGGGAGCGTCTGTGGCAGGTCTGGACAGGATAGGCTCGTATTCGTGTTCACTGGGGCTGTCCTCAGCTTTCAAAGGAGGTGTGTAGGCGTGCAGATCCGTCCTGGGAGGAAGGAGGCATCGCACGACGCTGGCCCAAAAGCAGACGCTGAAGAGTGCGTCGGCGTTACCGAGGAGACATAGCGGGAGGATTGGATTGGTGCCCGCACCGGTTATGAAGATCGCATGTACAAGCATCAGGAGGATGTTGCTGGTTATTAAGACGAGAGGGTAGTTTTTAGATGAGAGGCTGTCGAGCAGGAACCCGAATACCGGTACGAGGATACCGGAGAGGATGAATACGATGCTGATGGGGGGAGTGTGAGTTCGGGGTGGATTGCTAGTCCGACGGAAAAACTTGGACATACCTCATCGCTGAGCCAGCAGAGCGCTGGTCCCCGTGGTAGTAACGCACGGCTAAAAAGCGCTGTGCGGAGTTGGTGAATGTGTTGAGGCAGCCGTAGCTCAAAAGGCAGATTAGGGCTAGCTGCCAGTACACGGGCGAGAATTGACGGAATGACAGCGGAGCGGAATTCGTGCAGTCATCATCTTCATTCCGCGCTCCATCGACTTCAGGTTTGGTGATGGTCAGAAGGTACAGAGCACCTGCAATAGCGACACCAAGAGACAGCGCTGTTGCGATCCAGGTAGCCGGTGCGACGCCGTACGGCTCGACCACCCGGGGAATAATGATCGAGTTCGCAACACTGCCTAGTCTTCCCGCTCCTAGATTGAGCGCTAGCGCCAAAGAGAGGCTTTTATCTCTATGATCGGCGCGAAAGCTATTAGCGTTGCCCGGTGCGCTTCTAGAAACGAGGGTAATCACTGGAACCAACGCGTGACGATCTCGCATCCGATGACATTAACCACCTCTCCCCCGAGCCCTATCAATGCGCGGCCTACGACCATCCCAAACTCGAATTTGGTCTGGACAGCAAGTGCGAATAGCAATTGTCCGAGTATTATGCTGGACGTGATGACTACAAGCACTGTTCTTTCCCCGAACCGTTGCACCGCCGGTCCTGAGAGGAAGGGAAGAACGGTATTGGGAACGGCGTAGACGGTGTAGAGCAGTGAGATCAGGTAGGCGAACTGGTGGTCCGAGAGCGATAGATGCTTTGATAAAGGGGTCGAAAGCGATGCCGGGATGTCGTAGACTTGGGCATTGAGTATTAGTATGCGTTCGCAGCGGCCCTGGAGGGGTCATACTAAAGTAACCACCCCAGTTCATCGCCCCGACAGCTGCAAGAACGCGCCAGTGTATCATGGTTCGATCGGCTATGTTCCATTTACCGCCTCGTCTCGTTCAAGGACAATAAGTGGTAAATATAGTTGTCAGGGAAAGGCCACCCCGTGGGTGTATCACACGTAACATCAAGGCCAGCCATGTTGCGACACAAAGACCCGACCACCTGCACTGCGAGTCAACTGTTCCACACTGCAGACTCGAAGGAACCTCTACAACGACAGCAGACCCTAAAACGCCCATCAGCAGATAAGATCCGATTACGACTTTTCCGAGCGCTTTGATCACGCCCTGAAACACGACCACGACAACGGTCATGTATGAAACCGGCGGCTTTTGAGTGGTAGCAGTCCTGCGCGCAAGCAGGCATATCCTTGTAATTTATGCGAGGCGGGTGTCGCAGGAAGCGTGGCAGAAGGGGAACTTCCGTATGTATGCAAACGTACTGCGATTCCGGTGTACCCTGACAACGCACCTGACCTCGGACTTCTTAGCTGCTGACATTTCTGCAGGTGCGGTTACTTTACCTGCGGCCCTCGCCAACCACCCAACCGCGCCTCGCCGTTTCTGCAAGGCCAGTGAGCCTGACCAGTCAGTACTTCAACCGTTGGAGATTTAGATCAGGCATCTCCGCATAGCTCTAGTACACGACTTGGTTCTCATAATCACAAGAAATGGCAGCTCTTTATCCCTTGATCAGACGTAAATGGAAACAGAGTCCCATAAAGTCGACTCCGGAGCCAGCGAGGTTGTCGAGAGTCCTGCCATCACTGTGCGATGCTCTTCTCGACTCCGCGGAAGTGCGGGGTCCTTATCGCCGCTAATGACGCCTGTTCAACCTGACAGCGGCTTCCTGCATTTCAGGCAGAATCTCTTTTGCGAGAATAATAAGAGATGAAGCACTCCGTCTGGGTGGATTCTGCTCTGAAGTTATGAAAATGAGAAAAGAACGTCGGGCCAAGCTCGGGGTCCGGCCGAGAGTCGAGAGATCGACATTCCTAGCAATAAACAGTACAAGCTCGTACGTACCGGTATCGTACGATACGGTATGCTATACGGAGTACTTGATCGTATCCATCCCATGTCCATAGTAGCAACGGAGCATGCTAGACTGGATTAAGCATCAAGCTGCGACTGAAACCCAGAGCTCTAGTCTCTGAATTGAGTACCTAATGCAATCGATGCCCGATTCCTTGAGATCGCTCACATGAGCGATCGACATCTGACTATTGACTGCGAGGCCGGGGCTTGTCAACGATGACGGTTTTCTGCCGCATTATGTAAGCTAGGCGGTAAAGGAACATCCTTAGCTACCTTAATTATTGGTCAAGATCCTAGAAATATTATTATTTTTTACCTTATAAAACCCTGCCCTTCACAGTGGTAGCATGTTTAAGTTAATTAATTACTAAAAACTAGAAACTATATAATTATTTATTATTCCTGGGTTTTTTTATTTAAAATATCCATATGCCTTACCTTTATTAGTATTTAACTAATATTTAGTAAGCTTTACTATACTGGGACTTCCGTTGGTTAGTTACCTTGCTAATTTACTATCTTACCCCCTTGTTATTTAAGATTTACTTTTTTTTAGTATCCTACACTTTTAAACTTTTTTAAATCTTTTTTTTTTCTTGCCCCTTAAGCCTTTTCTTTTTACCCTTTAATATTATTATAAGGTGCTTCCTTTCTTTGCTGGAGCTTTTTATAAATTCTACCTTTTATTACCGCCTTTATAACCTTGCTTTTAATACCTTAGTTTTCTTAAAATTCTTATAATAGTTTAAATTAATAGTTAGCGTAATTAATGTTTAGCTAAAGGTTAGCCAAGCTTGCTTACTAATTAAACACTTTTAAAAAAATAAAGCATGCTTTTACTATTAATTTTAACTATATTATAAAGTACTTAATCCTTTTTTTTATTAAGTGTTTTAACACCCTTTTATTTATTTAACTTACCCCGTACCCTCTTGGCTGGGATCTTAATTAATTTATACTTAATAAAAAAATAAAAAAATTTTTACGTATAGTAAAAAGTAAAAGGCTTAATATAAAAAAGGAGTTCCTAAGCTAGGTTAGTAGGAATTTAGTAAATAAAATTAAAATAACTTTTTAACTTATAAACCTACTAGGTAAAACACACTCTTGCTTAATTTTTAAAATTATTAAACTAAAATAAAAGATTTTTACTTACCAACCTCCTAAAATTACTAAACTAAAATAGGAAATTTTTACTTATTAACTTTCTTGTACCTTTAAAAATAATACTATAAAAAATATTAAGCCTAAAACTGCTAGGCCTGCCATAAAACATGTAAATACTAAATAAATTATTAATATTAAAGCTAATTATAATTTAAGCTTAAATATTTTACTAAAAATAGCGTAAGTAAAAGAATCCTAGTCTAGCATTAAATTTAATAATTTTAAAAATAAAATAGCTACCTGCATAGCCCTAAAGCCAGAGGCTAGAGGTTTTTTTTAAAAAAAAAATACTAAGTTAGGAGCTACCTTGGGCTAGTAACTTTTTTAAGCTTTTAAAGGCTTGGGATTAGGATTTACCTTTTAGCTATAGTAACCCTTTAGATTTACCTTGCTTGGCAAGCAACCTATATAAATATAAATTATAAAAATATTTAATTAATTTTTCTTTTAGATTATTTAGCTAACTCCTATAACTATAATAATTATATTTACTAATGCCACCTTAGCATGAATTTTAATAGCTATTTAAATAATAAATACTAGTATTAACTAGATTAATACTATAATATAGTAAAGTAATAACTATTTAATAAAGCTAAAGAATTAATTAAATAAAATATAATAAATATAAAACAAGCAAAACCAAGAAATAAAGCTAAATTATTAAATTAATAAATTACTAGGTTAGCTAGCCGGAAACCAGCCAGCTAAAAACCATAATAAAAATAACTAAAATATAGTAAATAAAAATAGTGGTAACAGGGGTGGAATTTCTCCGGGACCTCCTGGAGAAGAGCTAGATAATTTAAATAATAAAGAAAATTTAAATTTAGGAAACCCCGGCGGTTAAAAATATCTAAAAGTTAAACTACTATTTAATTAATAGCTTATTAATCTAGTTATGTTTTATAGTAACTAAAAAACTAAAAAAATTAGCTTTTTTTATCCTAATTTAAAAAAAAAACATGGTTATTAAGTTAAAAGGTTCCTGTATATTTTATAAGAATATTTATATATTTATAAACCAGCTTCGCGACGTAATTATATATAAAAAAAAACTTATAATAAAAACTAACCTAATTACTTACTTTTATAAATTTACACTTAATTAGTATATATTATAGCTTTTAAATATTAAAAAGCTTAGTTTTTAAAAGGGTGCTATAAAAAAAGAATAAATTTTTTTACTAATTAAGTGTTTTAAGCTAAACCCTTATACCTTTTTTATAAAGCTTTAAAAAATAAAGTATAGCTTTGCTAACATAAAAATTAAAAGCTTATTTAAATTTTATACTTAAAAGGTTATTAAATATTACCGTGGCTTTAATATTTATAATAAAGCTAATTAAATTTTAATAATTTAGTTTTATTTAAATCCCTTTTTATATTAGTATATCCCCAAGCTAAATAAATAAATTATACTAAATATGTTTTTTTAAATTTTAAAGTTTAAAAAGTTCTTGTGGTAGGACTTGCTCGTGAAATATAATAAAAAAAAGTTTTTTTATTTATTTACTTTTTTAAAGTAAAACCATAGCTCGCGCTAGGATTATCCTACCTATAGCTTTAAATTTAAGCCTTATAAATAATAAACTAACTTTAAACCTAGCCCTGCGCGTGGTGGTTATAATTACTAAGGCTATTTAATATACACCCCGCGCCCTTATAATAATAGCTAGAACTATTTAGTACTAAACTAAAATTATTTATTATATAGCTAGTAATAAAACTATAGTTAGTAGTAAAATTATAGCTAGTAGTAATAATATTATCCCTTAGCTTATTATATAAACTAGTTTTTAAACTTTTAAAATAAAAACTAAAAAATAAACCATTACTAGTAAAACTAAAATAACTTAGTAAATTATTTATAAGCTTATACTACTAATATAAATACTTTGCTAAATGCTAACTAGCAAAACCTTAATTAACATGCTTTTTACTAAGATGCTAACTTATAATTTAGCTAGAATATATATTTTAGTAACTTTACTTATTTTATCCCTTTTAAAATTAATTCTTTTATATATTATAATATGTAGTATATTCCTGCCCTTAATTATTATTAAAACCCTATAATATTTAGTAAGCAAGATAACTATAAAGTTTTAAAATTAAATTTTAAGCCTAATATTAGTACTAGTTTTATAAATACTTATTATTAATAGTTTAAAATGGTTGCTTGCCAAGGTTATTAAGTAGGTTTTTTATTAAATAATACCTTGCATAAATACCTAAAGACTTTCCCTAAATATTATTATTTTATAAAAAGCGCGTTAAATAAAAAAATTAATACTTTATATATTATACTAATTATTAATCTAGCTATAGCGTAAATTATTAAATTTAACTAAAAACCTTATAATACCTTTTTATTATAAACCTATTATAATGCTATAGTCTTAGCTAGTTTAAATATTATTACTTATTATATAAAAGTTATTTTTAATACTAGATATTTTTAGTTTATTAATAACAAGACTTTTTTATAAAGTATTTTAAAAGTTAAAATTATTCCCGCCAAGTAAAAAATTTATGTAAATAGTTTTTATACTAAAATATCTTTAAATACTTATGCTAAATTTAACATATATTTTCCTAGCCTAGTATTTAATAATTTATTTATAAAGTTTTTTATTACTACTTTTTTAATTTTTAACACTAATATTAATCTCTTGCTAGGCATAAAAATCCTAGCAGGGGAGAATATTATATTATTTAATAATTACTTTATAATATTTATAGGATCTTATAAAGGCCTAAAAGTTTTTATAGCTTATTAAGCTTTGCCTAAGGGCAAGTGGTTACTAAGCACTTTTATATTTATTTTTTATGTTATACTTGTCCTAGCATATTCTAAAGTTTGCGTTTTAATTTAAATTAAAAAAAAGTTACTACCTAAGCGCGATATACTATTTAAATTATTAAATAATAAACCTTTATTATATACACACCTTATTAATTATAAATTCTTATTTATTAAAGCTTTAAATAAAATATTAAAACTAATTCTCCTTGCCCGCCACCAGTGGCTAAAAACTTTTTTAAATATTTTATATACTTCCGCGTGCTAACTCTTGGAAAACACCTAAAATTTAGCTTAAATAAATTTTCCCCTTTTAAAAATAGCTATTAACTAAAAAAAAACCTAACTTTTACTAAATTCTACTAGAATGTTAACCTTAATATTAGTAAATTAAATAATTAAGGTTATTAGCAATACGTGAAGTAATCTTATAAAAAAGTTATAAAGTTATACTTATAAAAAAAAAAACCTATAAAATATATTATTTTTACCTTATTTATATTCGCGCTGTATGTATTATTAAATAAAATTAAATACTTATAACTTTTTAAGCTACTAAACTAGTAAAAAGTACTCTTAAAAAATACAAGACTACTACCTAATAAAGTTATAATTTATTACCGTGATTTTAAGGAACTTTTATATTATTAAGTACTTATAAAAAAATTTAATATATAGGTAAATTTTAAAGGTATAAATATAAATATAGTAAACCTGCTAAAAAGCTATTAAATACTTATTTTTATACGCAAAGGCTAGTAATATTGCTTACCTAAAACTTATATATATTAAGTTTTACTTACTAATTAAGAAGTTATTAATACCACCTTTAATTTATTAGTATAATTAAAAAAACTAGAGTAATATATTAAATATATTTTAATAAAATTTCCTGTTTTTATAGTATAGCAAATAGTAGTTAACTAAAATAGCATAAAAAAATAAAAAAAACATGTTATTATTAACCTTTAAGTAGTAAATTAAAAAGCTAAGCTTAATATTTATTTAATTTTTTTATAGTTTAAGATAGTTAGCCTTATTTAAAAATACATGTATATTTTTATTATAAACATAGCTAAATTTTTTTATTAATAGCTGGTTAAATAAAAGTATAAAAATTATTTAGTAATAATTTTTTATTAAGGCTAAAAAATATTTTATATAATTATTATAGGATTTATTAACTTGGTCCCTTACCTTTAATAATAAATAAATTTATTATTAGCTAAATACTAAGAATTTTACCGCGTATATATTAATAATATTATAGTTATATTTAAATTTTTTAAAAAATATCTCCAGCATCTTTTGCTTGTTTTTTAAAAACTTAAAAATATAAATATAAAACTAAAACCTTTAAAAAATTTTTTAGGATTTTTATTAATATAACTTCTTAAATAATAAGTTAACACACTTAGCCTTATAATATTAGTAAAAAAAATTAAAGCTATTTTAGCCCTAAAATTTTTTTACACTTTTTACTAGCTAAAATATTATATAGGCCTAACTAGCTAATTTAAACACGTGATTTTAAAATATGCCAAGTAAATTAATCCCTTATAACTAAAAAAAATAAATCTTTTTAAGCTTATATTAAAAAAAGGCTAACTTTGCAAGGACTACGCCTCCTATATATTATTAAATATTTTTACCTTTAAAAAACTTTATATTTTTAAGGATATTTAAAATAAGTTTTAAAAACCATAGTTTTTTTACTATTTTAACTTAAAAGTTATACTTTATATAAATTTAAATACCTTTAAGCTAGGCCATGGCTTTATAATTTATTATATTAACCTTGCTTTTTATTATAATAATTTAAAAATTCCCTTTTTATAAACTTGCGTAAAGCTAGTACTTTTTTTTTTTATATTTTAATTAAAGCTAAACTTTTTTACTAGTTAATAAAACTGGAAGTTTTTTACCTAGTTTAAATAATTAAAAAAGTCCGCCACCTTATAAAAATAGTAAAATATATAATAGTTTATATTAATTATATTTTTATAATTAGTATATTTAAGCAAACTTTATTAAATACTATAGCTGTTAAAAATTTAAACCTATGCCTGGTTTAAGCAAGCATATTTATTTAATAATTTAGGCTAGACCTTTTTTATAAGCCAGGTAAAGTTAATATTATTTTAAATATACTTTTTTAATTACCTTATAAAACTTTTATACTAAAAACTTTTATAAATTTAAATAATTTACTTGCTATTCTTATTTTGCTAGCTAAAGCAAGTACTAATAATAATTATATATTATTTTTTTTATTTATTTTAAAAAGCTTCCGGCAACACCTAAAAAATAAGTATAAAAATAATTTTTATGCTTTAGTAATTTTTAAGGCCCTGGAAAATAATTAAACTAATACCCTTTTATATTTATTAAATAAAAATAGTATACTTTACATAAAATATTAAAAAATAGTGAATATTAATAGCATGCCTACCTTACTTATAAAATTATAGTTATATATTTCTTAGTTACTTTCCACGGAGGTATTTTATATAATTTATAATAAGCATGAATATTAAGGCCTAAATTCTTATTAGCAGGCTTTTTATAATATTATGCTATATAAAGGTTAAACACTTTTTTAAAATTATATTACTTGCTATTTATTATACTTTAAAAATATTATTAAGTATTATAAACCTTTTAGTTCTTTGTAACCTATAGGAATAGCAGCCATATTATTTAATATAATTACTATAAATTTTACTATAAAACTATTTTATTATTAATTTACGCCTAACAAACATGCTAAGAATATTCCTACACCTAAAAAAATATTATTTATTTTAATATTTTACTTATTATAATAAATAAGTTTATTAAGCACCTTGGCCTTTTTCCAGGATATTTTATATAAATTACCTAAAAATAGGGTTTTACCTTTATAAAATATTATTATACCTATAACTAAGGTATTTTAAGGTGCTTTATTTTTAACTAAGATTTAAAGTTCTTATTTTTTTTAGCAAGAAATATTTACTAAACTTATTTTTAATATAATATAGCACTATGCTACCATAGCTTACCTATAAATAAATAATTTTTTTAAAAAAATAATATAAAAAGTAAAAGTAATAATTTATTATATAATAACTTAAGGCTTTTTATAGCTAGTAATCTTACTAGCCATAATTTTTATAGTAAATTTTACTTACTTATAAATTATAAACTTTATGCCACACAAGCTTTTATTTAAAATTAACTTATGTTTACCCTAAAACATCCTGTAAAAAGTTTTTTAGTAAAATTAGGATTTTTTTACGCGCTTTAATACTAAAAAAGTATTAAATTTTATTACTATCCGCATAAAGGTTGCCTATAACTAAAAATATAAGCTTATTAAGTTTATTATTAGCTAGCCTATTTATTTACGCTTATATTATAAATATACTTTGCTTGTGCCTGCTTATTTTTTATTTAAATTTACTAAATAATTTACTAGCCCTTTTAAAGTTAAAAAATATATTAGGCGCATGGCCTACCACCTAAAAAATTTACCACCTAACTAAAAAATATATTTTATAGTATTTATAGTGCAGCTTAAACCTGCTTTATTTAAAAAAAATTTATAAAATTATTACTATCCTGCTCCGCTTGCAGTAATTAAAAATATTAATTTTAATAACTTTTATAAAATTAAGAAACTACTTAATTATTATATTTATAAATATAGTTACTTATAAACTCCTTATATTAAGTACCTTATATGCTATCTTAGTTATTTTATTAATTATAATAAATAGGTATAAACTAATAATATAAATTATAAAAACCTTATTACTAAATATAACTTTAAGCATGTTAAGTAAATTTATATGCAAAATAAGACTTTATAATAAAATTTTATATTTTTTCTACCTTTATGTTTGCTTGCCCTGCTTCTTCTCTTTTTATGCATAATTTTTTTATTTTTATTTCACGCTTTTCCTGTTATCTAGTCTACAAGAACATAGACTTCTCTATTCCCCGGCACTATTAATAATAACAATTTTCTGCCGCATTATGTAAGCTAGGCGGTAGAGGAACATCCTTAGCTACTTCAAGATCCTAGGAATATCATCATCTTTCACCTCATAAAACCCTGCCCTTCACAGGGCTTGCATGGTAAGCGATGACGGGTCGGAGAGACGCTGCTGAGCCCGACTTGCCCTGAGAATTTCCCTACTCAGTATGCATCGCCTTATATGTAGAGGCGGTGGTTCAGCTTCGGGGTGGTTGCTCTAGTCGAACTTTGACAGTGACAGGTCGTTTCCATGACTCGCAGCACATTGAAGCATCATGGATGGAAAACCGAGGTAGTACAGAGTATGCGTCTAGAAAAGGGGCAGAGCCTTTGAGTGATACAATTACTTGATTATTCATGCCTTTGTCACGAAGTCACCCTGCCGGTGGACTGAGTTGATCTGTTTCATATCTTTATAGTTCGTCTATACTCTGTTCAACGCCGGGTGAGCGTAGAGCCGTATACGCCAGGGTATCCTGGATATTGTGCTGAAAAAGATATCGGTAGGAAGCCGCCAATGTCAAGACAGTTCTCCGTTCATTTTGACTTCAAGGCAATTTTGTGGACGCGTGCTTTGCTCAACGAAGATCAAAATGCATATGCTTTCTGCTGAGACATGGAAAACGCTGACTGGCCAATTCATGAAATTGCTGATTCCGTAGTTCAGCAACGCCACCGCAGCCATTATCGAAGCCTTCCAGAAAGAGTTACTATCACGCAAGTGGGCCTGAAGATCAGAAAGTCATGGATGCGCATTGTGGAAGTCCTGATTCGCGCTTTGTATAAATAGATGGACGATCTCTGAGTCCGCCTTTGGAAAGTGGCTGTCAGGGAACAGGATTCAGTTAAATCTCCGAACCCAAAGACGCCAACGTGCGGTTTTGCTCCACTGGCGGTGCGCAGAAGACAAACTAGTGGGGTCACGATCGGTCTAGTACCACAGTGTACTAGTACTGATTCGAGGTTTGGCTTCGAAGAAGTTTCATCGACTTCGAAGGGAGTTTTTTCCCGCGTTATTCCCGAGGACAATCCACATCGTCGTCATAGATACTTCGGTGGTTTGTGGAAGTCGGCTCATTATTGGTTCGCTTGCTGGCAGTTACCTCAAGCATAGGCAGCCACTGTGCGTCCCAGAGGTCAGGGGGTTCGGCAGGGGTTGAATGCAGGATCTACGAGTATGACATATTCTCGCCTCCTTTAGGGGATGGAGTAGTTTGCGGGTTCGCGCGCGCGATGAGCCGTTCACAGCAAATATGTCGAGGGGGCCGGTTCATTGTCTCTCCTGAACCAGTCGCTATTGAGTGGGACAATTGAACACCGTAGTATTGCTCCTGCAAATGCATATCAGGGCTAAACGTCAAGAAAGCCGATCACAAAAAAGGCGTTCCTCGTCCATGATCACGTCATTCTCGTGCACTCTGTGGTCGTGAGGATTGAGAGGATGAATCTTGCAGGCCGTCCGGCGCCCGAGGTCCAAATTCCCAGTCTCTCAAGAGAAGCCACTCACTCCAGCTTTTATACGCCGCCACAAACTCCTCCTCCAGGGGTCCTTGTAGGGGCCGTAAAAAGGGAATCGTCTCCAGCGGGGAGATGTCGTATTCGCTCTTCACCACACCCCATCCTCCACTCCTCGCCGCGAGCAGATAGTTGCAACGCTCCTTTTCGTGCAACGGGCCTACCCCCGCCTGCCAGTCGTCACCGAAGAATCCATGGAGCATCCCAGGATAATCCATTCCTGTCGCTACAAGGCGGCGAATGTACGGCAACAGAGAAACTGGCGGTGGTAGTGCGTTCGACGTCGATGAAGATTCCGGGGTAATCCCGTCGGCCGTACTCGAAAGTGGCCCGCTAGAGGCATTATGAGCCGGATAAGGTTGTCGTTGAAACGGAAGTAGAATGTTCACGTAGGCGGACACCGCCTGAACAGGTGTGCTGTGTTGCGCATGGTCCAGGAAGTAACGCTGGCAATTCTGGTAATGGGGATACCATTCGAAGATGTCGAAACTGTCGTGATTCGCACTTTGAGGCGTTTCGGAGAGTCCTAGCATCGCCGTCGGGTCTGGATCGGGAGAGACGCTTTTTGGCCCTGGTGCACGGGCTGTCTGCTCTTCCGAGTGTCTGTTTCAAGAGAACATTGTTTCAGCACAGTTCTTCCACGTCCAATCTCATTTTTTCCGAGTTCCTCGGGTTATCCCAGCAAAGTTTCAGGTTTAACCGGTACGCGATGATGCAACGGGAGGCGGGTGGGTAGAAGGAATCGGGCAAGTGCGGCGCAGCATTGACTCTGAAACACAAGTCAACGCATTGGGTACCGACTGGCAGGCGGGCGCGAACGGGAGCAGACAGCAAAGAGAACGTACTTGGCGACCACAGTCCGACTTCGACGCAGCAGACGCGATACGCGACGTCGCGGAGGAGAGGGTGAGGAGGAGCGGAACAGATTTCGGATCGCGGAACCTAGTCCTCTACCGGGGTGAGACTCGTTCATGGACATCTGCTGGGTGATGCCATCTATGAAGACGACAAGCACCATTCATGACAAGAAAAAGACAGAGATGGTTGAGGAAGAGAAGAGAGGCGAGGGAAGGAAAGAACGATGATGTATACGGGCTTTCTGATACGGAGGGCCCATCTGAAGATATGAAACGGGGCGCATGAGACGTACTCGGAGATATGAAGGACAACGGAGGAGATGAAGAGGAAGATTTGAGGAAGGAGCGGAGAGAAACAGCCAGAGCAAAGCAGAGCCAACGGTCAGATAGACACAACAAAAAAAATATCAGGGTTGGGTTCCGGTACCCAATAAGTGCTGGTTGTCGGTATAAGTACTCTTTTGGCTCGTTTGGCGGTTGTTCATTGGTTTGCGCGCGCCCTTGTTCCTTTTTTTTTTTTTTAGTTTTGCTTTTTTCCTGGATTCAATAACCTAGTATGGCGTTCCACTGTCAAGCACAGTCTGCCGCAGTGACTTAGATATATCAGAGTGTATCCAACGCTCTCAACAAAAAGCAAATGATTGGCAATAGAAAGCCCAATCCTTGCATTCAAAGAAAATAAAACCCCAACCGACGAGCCTCAGGTACTACCCATGCAGGCTGTCAGCGAGTCCGACATAGAAACCAGGGTCGACGGCTCGTCGCGTGTCCTCCTGCCCAGCGGTGGATCCGGAAACGGCGATAGGGCCATCGAGATTCGAGATCGAGATTCTCTGCAGCCCATCCCGAGCTCTCAAAACCGATCCCTGTTGTTTTCGATTTCCTAAGCGCCCTGCCACCGGTCTCCCTCGGCGACCGGGCCAGCTTAGGCAGGTCAACCTCGAAGGATTTAGCTCGAGATTCGATGTTCCAAGCCTCCAGCCTCTCGATCGCAGTTGCCGATCGTGGTTAGGGGCTCGCCCTGGCTTCGACGGCTCGACCCAAGGAACCGGGCTAGGGGAAACTTGGGAGAGCGCTGTACTCCGTACGGAACTCGGAGCAGGCTTCCAGTATTGTCCTGCCTGACCATCATAGGCTGGCGCTCCCTGGCAGGCTATATAGTATACGCAGGTCGGCGGTCGGAGACCAGTCTATGAACCTTAGGATCCTTTCGCCTCCATGACATCCTTCATCGCTGTCAGAAAGCTGGGGTGAGAATCCTTGTCCCAGAACGTCTTGAGTCTCTTGACAAGGTAGGTATGGCGTAAGGGGCGCGACTCCGTGTTGCCCCTTTCTATCCATTTTCAGGCACCGATGAGCCATGTGTTTGCCCGATGTACCAGGGTTCTAGAAACGATAGAAAAGTTAGAAATCAATAGAGCGTCTCTGGCCTCCATGATGGACTAGATAAATCTGACCTGCAATAACCATTATTGATTCATTGCAGCACTGTACTCCGTACTGTGCAAGTCAACGCCAGCTGGAGTAATGAAAGTAAACACATTCTCTGAGTGGTTCGTTGGCCTAGCCCACTTTGTCCCCGGCCAAGTGCGGGTATCAGTAACCGGTACGATACGGTAAGAAACTTCTATCAAAACCGATGTACCTACCTCCGTACTCTTATTCCAGAACGAGGCGCCCGGCCTGTCTTCTGGTTATGCATCGACATCTACTATGCCCGTCGCTGGATTGAGCCATAACTATATCGCGGCTTCCTCTACCCTACAGCTTAGGGTCTTTGTTATTTTTTCCACCGCGACTCCCTTGGGGTAGCTCCACCCAAGCACATTCCAATTCTTCCCTGTCTACTCCTTAGGTACGGTTGGTACCTGACGTCAAGATATAACCGGTCGCACTTAGCAAGGAGCAAAAAGAGGCCAAGTCGATCGGCTTTACAGAACTATACAACCTGGTAACTGTTTGCAGTTTTTGAGGAGCCGTCCGTGTCCTCTAACAGTGCTGAGCGGAAGGCCCGAGGAGCAGACGCCTCGAACTACCATCCTGATCTAGAGGAATCAATAGATCGCCCATCATCATTTTGGTCTAACGAATGAGTGCGGCTCCCTAGCCTTCCCGATACCCTACGGCGTCAATACTGTCCGCACGAGTTCGGTCTCTCGCTCTCAGCTCGCCGGGCTCTTTCGAGGCCATGCAGACCGACAGGGATGGAAGCACGGCTGGAGCCCTGCCGAGCATGATACCCCTGGAGCCCGACTCCTTGCGAGGCTCTTCGATGAAGATGGACATATTTCGACGTATCCATTAGTTTGGCGTCCAATCGCTTTGTGGTTCTGGCGCTTGGTCAGGTCACGATCTATGCCGATTTGGTTGGTGAGCTAGGAGTGGATGAGCGAGTAGCAGAAATTGTGTCTTCTCGATCTTGAGAAGGCTATGGGCAGTGGAATGTGACACACCCAAAATCCTCTTCTCAGGTTTCTGCTGCATGGAGCACTTTTGTGGTCGGCAACGCCATGGCATACCAAGTATCGTATATCGGGTCTGCTGACTGCCACTTCTCTGATTAGGGAAGACATGGTTGTTTAGCCTCTGGGCTACCCATGGACTACTTTTTCGCGCCATGCAATGCTCTGCTTTGAGACCGACATTTCCCTCCAATCCGTGGCACCAGGCTTGTTCTGCTTCAAGGGATCAGATCCTTCAGCTGGGGTCGGTCGAGCCCAAATCACCCTTGCACCATCACGGTGAATCTGACCATGAGAAGATCTTGTTTATCCTACCAGCTAAATGGCGCGGCTTTATGCTTGTTTACTTCTACTCGGTCAAGACAGTATGCCTCCGACGCCACGCGATTGACATGGCCAATCTTCCAGCCACCCTACAGTCTTTTTCCTTCTGAAGAAAAATGGTCCACTTGCCCCTTGATTCCCGCAAGCCCGTTGCTGAAAACCGTTGGACTCTCATTCGAACACTGGAACCTGCGACTTTGGAAGGATATGGCCGCATTGGCTAGTTCGCCACTGTGGCGCATGTGCATATCTTCGTGCAACTCCAGCCGGCACCGCCACGACGTCTGCAGGCCATGAAGGGTTTCTTCAGGTATTCCCTGGTTCGAAGTTTCTTTGCTATATGCTCATTATCATGGGATGGCACCACAACAACAATTGGCCTTGAGTCAAACAGATTTGGCTGTTTGGCAAACACGTCTTCGGGAGGCATCAACAGCGGATGCAAAGGCCAGGGTCGCCTCGAGATTTAACAAGACCAAAAGACCGAGGTTGGGCTATCGATAAGAAAAGCTCCGTGGATGCGCAAACAAATACGCAACCTCCCTCGTACCCTGAACACCAGTGCGACACAGGTACTTGACGGGAAACGAGTGATCCTGCCCCATATTATGTACGCTTGATAGGGAAAGCAATCCAGGGCGCAGGAATATTGGAACCCAGCATCACTTTTGGGTGTAACTAACTTGCTGTCTATTCTACGCGAGCAGATTTCCTGAATGTCAATTGGATACAGTCAGAATCACTTTGCAGTGTACTACACGACACGCAAGACCGGTCCGCGATGTATGCAAAAGTGCCATCGCTGTGGAACAAACCCCGAACGCGTTCCAGTGCCCAGAGCACCGCGCCTGAATACCAATATTGATTGCCACACTCCCCATTTCATGGTGGAACAATATCGCAGATGAAATTCACCCAGTGACTCAGTCAGGGCAAGGGGACCTGACCTTCATGCCCAAATCAGAGGCAGGGGTGCTGCTGTTGCCGACTCCATGCATATACGAAGTTGCAATTAGGACTGGAGGTCTTGATAGTCAAGTGGCCTCGCTTCTGGTGTTCAGCGCCTAGGGTTAAATCGCAAACAAGCCTTGGAATTGGTCGCCAGCTCAACACAAGAAAGCCATTATTTCTTGGCCAATCTCATTCCCAAGCTCTCATACTACTACAAGGTTTGTGTCACGTATGATCGTGGATCCACTAAATAAACTTCGATATACTCTCTCTCAAAGCTGCATCATGGTTTGCATACGGAAGGCTCCGTGCGCTACTCTGGAGTATACCTATCGCATTCGCTTCAGATTGCTGCCTAGCCACCGATGTTCGGATATGATGATTGTTCGGCGATCGAAGGATCGAAGCTTAAGCACTATGCGATCATGATTTGTTCATATCCCAAAGCAAGTTCTCGGCATGCAGTCATCTCGGCCGCCATCGACGACGAAGGCCTGCGGATTTGGGAAGGACGAAAATCAGCGATCAAGTGACCTCAACGTCAAAGAGTACGATCCCGGAGCAGCGTGAGAAGGGAAAGAAAGTCGAATCGGCGAGCTGGAAATCGACCGTTTGCCCGAAGAATCGACATACATACTGCACGTGCAAGGGAGGAGCGCGGGGTTAGAGATAAGGGCAACTCTGGGGTATGGGGGCATTAACCCTACCCCGGTGATTTCCCAGAGATCGGCAGGCATTATGGAGTAATCAGGACCTCAGTTCTGGAAAGTACCACTTGACATCAAGAAATTACACCTCTCTTTCTCTGGTTATCGCACGGCAGTGGGGTAGGAGTTGGTCAGTCCGAGATCAATTTGCTTGAGGGGTTCTTTGCTGCCAAACGCCGATGGCCAAGCACATATTGATTCTCTGGTTCTAACTTCTCCCACCTCCATCAGATTATTTACAAAAAAAAGTACGGGCTTTGCTCTTAGATATCGGCTTTGGTCATCGCTTATCAGCAGAGCGCACGCACCAATAGCAGGGTCAAGGTTGCATTAGCTGGTGCTTGGCAGCCGATCGAGCGAGGCTTAAGCCTGAAGCGGCATCACCTTGCGTCTTCCCAGCGTAAACCGGCATATTATTCGCGCGCTTACCCCGGTGAATGCTTCAAGAGTGGCAAGTTGGAGTGCGAAAGTGCCCGCTGCCGATTGCCGAGATTCGACTCCCCACGGGTTATGCTGGTCATTGCTGATCGAGGCGTCGGTGAGTGTAGGACAACTGTTGATCCATGCATGCTTTTTGGTTTGGTCATTGGATTATTCACCCGACTGATAAGGATGAGGGCAGTTACTGGAGTAACTGCTGTGTGTTGACGTACCCCGGAGCAGGGGAGCAAGTGCGGAGACGGATCTGCTTGTGTATTTTCATGCCTACTCCGTGGTTTTAATTCAATTGAGGTTCTCACAAAAACTGAATCCCATCGTAGGCTTGTAGTATAGCAGAGATTAGAATAGATGTGGAGCAGTGATCAGGTCCTTTCTTAGTCGAACATCCCCCGCCATACAGAAGAGGGCGTTCAGCAGCGGCACGTGGGGCCAGGAACAAGCTTGGCATCCTCTCTCCCCTCCCCGGAGCACATTTCTCCTTCCCTCCAGGCAATCAGAGTCCACTGCTACGGACAACGGAGTTTTGCAACGTCGCCGCTGGAGATGGCCACCGTGTATTCCCGTGAATGGGGAATTGTCGAACTTTTACCTAATGCCACGAGAATGTCCCGGATTCCGCAAGCAGGTGGGTTTCCGCCCAGAGATAAGGACCTGAAACTGTGACCTTAATCGATCGACTAACGCCCCGAAATTCGGACTCGCCAGTTTTAGCTTCGTGCTTAGCCCTCCCTATCCAGTCCTATGGTTCTTCCGATACTGAACCTGGTTGACCAGTGATCCCCGGGCCTTCACGCCTCTCCCACCGAGCCAGGCCGGCAGCCGACTTTCCCGCCAGATTTTAGTTGCCTCCCGTGGCCGCACCCAGGGATCTTCTCGTCCGACTCCGGCTGTATACTCATTCGTTGTTTTCCGCCAGGTCGCCCTCCGCCTCCCCCCCACCACCCGACCCCTCTGTCATACTTAAACTCGGTCGTGTGCCCCTCTGTCCGGTCTCTTTTTCATCCATCAGAGTCTTGAACTTCTGTTGCTTCAATTGACTTCTCGCGGGCTCCATAGCGCATCTTTTGTCTTTTGACACATTATCTTATCAGCGATAAGCTCCCCGAGAAAAAATGTCTAACCTTCCCGTTGAGCCCGAATTCGAGCAGGCCTACAAGGGTATGACCGCCGCTACCGACCTCCATTGACCATGGCTAACGTTCGCAGAGCTTGCCTCGACCCTCGAGAACTCCACCCTCTTCGAGAAGCACCCCGAGTACCGCAAGGCCCTCCAGGTCGTCTCTGTCCCTGAGCGTGTCATCCAGTTCCGTGTCGTTTGGGAGAACGACAAGGGTGAGGTCCAGGTCAACCGCGGTTTCCGTGTTCAGTTCAACTCCGCTCTTGGTCCTTACAAGGGTGGTCTCCGATTCCACCCCTCCGTCAACCTTTCTATCCTCAAGTTCCTCGGTTTCGAGCAGATCTTCAAGAATGCTCTCACAGGACGTACGTATCATGTCACGCCCGGAATTAGTTGCCGAGAGTACTGACCCACTTTCTAGTGAACATGGGTGGTGGCAAGGGTGGTTCCGACTTCGACCCCAAGGGCAAGTCTGACAACGAGATCCGCCGCTTCTGCGTTTCTTTCATGACCGAGCTCTGCAAGCACATTGGCGCGGACACTGACGTCCCCGCCGGTGATATCGGTGTTACCGGCCGCGAGGTTGGTTTCCTCTTCGGCCAGTACCGCAAGATCCGCAACTCATGGGAGGGTGTCCTCACCGGCAAGGGCGGCACCTGGGGTGGTAGCTTGATCCGCCCCGAGGCCACCGGTTACGGTGTCGTCTACTACGTCGAGCACATGATCAAGCACGTTACTGGCGGAAAGGAGTCCTTCTCCGGCAAGCGTGTCGCCATCTCCGGCTCCGGTAACGTTGCTCAGTACGCCGCCCTCAAGGTCATTGAGCTCGGCGGTTCCGTCGTCTCCCTCTCCGACTCCCAGGGCTCTCTCATTGTCAAGGACGAGTCCGCCTCCTTCACCCCCGAGGAGATTGCCATCATCGCCGATCTCAAGGTCGCCCGTAAGCAGCTCTCCGAGCTCGCCGAGTCCTCCGCCTTCGCTGGCAAGTTCACCTACATCCCCGGTGCCCGCCCCTGGACCAACATCTCCGGCAAGTTCGAGGTTGCCCTCCCTTCCGCCACCCAGAACGAAGTCTCCGGCGAGGAAGCCGAGGCCCTCATCAAGTCCGGTGTCCGCTACATCGCCGAGGGTTCCAACATGGGCTGCACCCAGGCCGCCATCGACATCTTCGAGGCCCACCGCAACGCCAACCCCGGTGACGCCATCTGGTACGCCCCCGGCAAGGCCGCCAACGCCGGTGGTGTCGCCGTCTCCGGTCTGGAGATGGCCCAGAACTCCGCCCGCCTCTCCTGGACCACCGAGGAGGTCGACGCCCGCCTCAAGGGCATCATGGAGTCTTGCTTCAAGAACGGTCTCGAGACTGCTCAGAAGTTCGCTACCCCTGCCGAGGGCGTCCTGCCTTCCCTCGTCACTGGTTCCAACATTGCTGGTTTCACCAAGGTCGTCGAGGCCATGAAGGACCAGGGTGACTGGTGGAACTAGATTCCTCCCTTGATGGGTGATGTTGATGCATGATGATGATTCCTACGTTTGTTCAGCCTTTCGGGTTTCTGTCTTGTTATGATCTTTCCATTCTTAGCGTGGATAGAGGCGCCGGATTCGTTTCTACTATGCTTTACCTGTAGATACATTCTTGCATAGTTTTACCTTATTATACCATAGACGTTTTCACCTTTACTTACTCTATCCAAGTACCAATGTAGAAACATTTGAACAAACTCGCTATACCAAATCACTAACTTATCATTTTGAACACGCCTTACGCATCTTGCTTGGCATCTTGTCCACGAGTTGTAGAATTAATTAGTTTGAACTCTAGACAAAGCAACCACACAACTAATTCTGCGTCATGATTGGCCGATATGTCCAAATCATGTGACGCGGAAATTCACGTGACGAGCATGTTTCCACGATCTCAATCAATGAAGGAAGCTTGACGCGACCAACAAGATGCCCGCGCTCTGGGACAAAATCCCGCAACTCGAAACTGGCTGAGTAAGGATACCTAGACAGCCCCGCAAACGCCAGAGCATGGCCAGCGAACAATGGAGGGCGTTCGTGCAGCGCTGTTTGCTGCATCGGATCGATGCCGCCGAGTTCAGGGACCTGAGCAGGCTGCTCTTCCAGCGCTGCCCGATCGGCGACTCAGCGCTCACAGAGACCCTGCTGCAGGCGCGTGTTGCAACGGGCATAAAATGGGACCCCCTGCTCCCCGTGTACATCGACTGTCTCTGCAAGATGGGGCGCGTCCAGGTCCCCACCGTGCTGACTTGCCTACTCAAGCACTCGTCTATCCATGACAAGCCGTCGCCCGGCGCTGATGTGGCGTCTGTGAAGAAGAAGTCGAAGGCTAAGGGCAAGTGTTATACTCTGATGACGGATATCCGCATTGTCCAAGATGCGATGCTGTCTATCAATTCGGGGGCGACGGTTAAGACGCCCCTTGAGGTTATCCATACCTTTTCTGCTATTGCCGATTGGATCCAGGCAATTATTGCCTGGCATAATAGCCAGCTGGATGCGAACCAGCCGGCTGGGATGATGGGGTCGCCTGATGCCATGCTTTTGTTTGAGGCTGTTGGGATCCTACTTTCGGTTTTGACTGGGACCACGAAGGGTGTGGAAGTTCTCTCCGCGAACTCTCATGAGGGTGCGCCCCCTTTATCCATCAATCCTAGATCATGGCTGATATTTTGCAGCACTCAAGATACGGCTTGGCCAAGCTCTTACGGCATATCTTCCTCTTTGTGCTGATATGTATCCGCCCTTGCACAGCCGGCTGGATAGCCTGCAGAAGCAGTTCAATCTGTATGGCCAGCCACCGTCCAAGTTGGAGGTGTCGATGATGGGAGATGTCAATGTCAATGCGCTGCAGTTTGAGGCGTCCGTGTTGGACGGGCCTACTATACACTCTAGAGCTGGTCTCTACGTTTATGTCAATGCGATGGTACGCTTTTCACTTGCTCAGAAGTTCCAAGCTGACCGTTCAGCTTGTCGGACGTCCTTTGGTCGATGACAGTATATTACTAAACTATCTTTACAATCGTTATGCAGTAAGTTCCTGCTTGCGTACTCCATCTTCGTTGGCTCACGGTCTAGGATCACTACGACGTCCTCATCGAGGAGATTATAACCGCGTCATTTGACGTCTTATCAAACGCCATGTACCGCAACGAGTCCGCGCGTACTATGCTCCTCTTCCGCTCATTCTTAGTTAACAAATTACCGCCTTTCTTCGCGGCCCTGCTGGCCGTTTCAATGGTAACCTTCTCTATGGAAGAGTGCATCAGCCACGCCCTGAGCCGGATAGACCCGAACACCTTCCCGTCGTTCTCTCAGATGTTTTCTATGCAGGGCAACACCGCCCTGTCGGATGTGCGGCAGGAGTTCCTCTTCTCCTGCGCGTCACACAAATTGATACCGGAGTCCAGTATCGAGCGGTTGCTGGGTGAAAATCCAATGCAGACACTGCCTGTTGGAGGCTCCTATGTCAAGGATGACCTCAAGGCGCAGATTAGCGCCAATCACGAACGCGCAGAGCAGTTGATCAGTGATATTGAATCGACCGAGGGCAATGCCGGCGCGATTGTCGGCGCTATTACCGAGGTGCGTTTCCCCAGTGTCTTTGGTGGTGTTTATGCTGATGTCGCAGGTTATGCATGACCTCTGCATGCAAAAAGAAACCATGACATTGAAGAATATCTGCAACTCGTTATCTCGCCGGCCGCAGTCCCTCGACGTTATGCTGCTATTCCGCAGCCCAAAGCAGATCCTGCAGCCGCTCTGCGCGCTGCTCGATTCCTGGCACTGGGACGAAGACCAGGGCGAGAGTCAGCCGGTGTACGACGAGTTCGGAAGCATTCTTCTACTGGTATTGACGTTCAAGTACCGGTACGACCTACGGCCGTATGATCTCGGTATCACGAACAATAATTCGTTCATTATCAAGTTGATTGAACGAGGTTCGTCCAGTCAAAAGCTGGAGGAGCTGACCGGAAAGCAAAACAAGAACTTAGGCGAGTGGATTGCGGCTCTCTTCATTGCCGAGGGTATCAGCGAGGAGACAATGTCGGCGTGCAGTCCGCAGGAATTCTACATGCTTGTTTCGACGCTCTTCAGCCAGAGCTTGGGTGCATGTGAAGCAGGAAAGCTGGAATTCGATACGCTGAAAGGCGGGTTCGAATGTAAGCTCTCAACTCCCAGATTCAAGAACCTGATTTTAACAATCGACTACCAGACCTCCTCGAACCCTTCCTCCTCCCCTCCCTCGTCGTCGCCCTCACCTGGCTCGGCAATCACATCTGGGAGAGTGAAGCAGACCCAACCATCCCCCTGAAAGCCCTCCAGTCGCTAGTATCACCTACCTCAATATCGGGCGAGGGGCGCGAAATCCACCTCACAGTCCTGAACATCACCGCGCGCTCATTAGAAGAACAGCTCAAGGACGTGCGCGCCCGCCATCCCACACGGACAGACATCAAGCCCATTCTCGACGCTCTAGATCCATGCCTCTCCTTCCAGCGGACAGGAAGCTGCCACAAATCCGAGCTCGAATCTTGGTCTTCGCATAACCCCGGTGGATTCATCGGTAGCTTCCGGGCAACATTTCAGTCTCTCATCCTTTGGAGCACAAGCCCCGATGCCACAATGGCCCCGCCATCCTATACCCACCGCCAGATGATTACCGCCATCCGGACGGTCGGAGCCCCCCGCATTCTATCCGCGCTCCTCGACGAACTCAAGTTCCAAACCGAGTCAAACACAGGCACGGCCGACATCGCTCTCGACATAGCAGCGAGCCTCGTCTCCGCCCCACTGCCCGAGTCCTACGCGCTCGACCAATTCCAAACGCACCACGAGCACGCCGCCTCCAAACCCTCCGACAACCCACCTCGCTACCCCCTCCTCACCCCGCGCGACGCTCTAAACCTCATCCACGAATCCGTCCCCAAATTATCCGAAAAGGACCCCCTGCGCGCCGAACTCGTTGTCCGCCTCTACCGCCGCGTAAATACCCTCCTTGCCCCGCCGGCCCAGGTCGCCCCGAACCTCGACATGAACGTCAACGTCAACATGGACATGAACGTGCCCGTCAGTATGAACATGAACATCATGCAGAATATGCACCTTGACCCCTCCGGCACGGGCCAGCCAGACCAGAGCATGGATATGAATATGGACTCGTCGGGCAATGCGCATGCACAAGGCCAGGGGCAGAGCCATGGCGACGAGCAGGCGAACCTCAACCAGATTATGGATAATGCGGCGGCCGCCGTGGGGATGGATATGGATGTTAATATGAATATGGGCGGGGGCGGGGATGAAATGGGTGGTCTGGGACTAGGAGACCAGAGCATTGATGATGTGTTGAATGCTGCTGAGATGAATCCTGAGTTTCTTGATTTGGATATGGATACGATGTTTCAGTGATTTGGCTGCGAGTTGGTTATTCGTGAATATCCTTGTTGATGGTGGATTGTTTTGGAATGAATTGGATGGTATACTATCATACGATATTGCGAAGAGAAGGATATAAAAGTAAGATATCATGATTCAATCATAGAATGGTTTTGGAGAGAGAGACCATAGACGCTTGCCTCTTATCCTATGCCGTTTCTGTTCTCATTATCATTATCAACGCGTGAGTAGTTGAGGCCAAAGTCCTCTTCCAACCGTAATTCCCTGGTCTCGCCCTATCCTGCTCTCTCTTTCTTTCCCGCAAGTCCCATACATAAAAAGCATATCAGCACTCAACATCTTAACTCAACAATTAACCTGGATAGAAAACGGCTAAGATACCCACCCATAGGCCGCACCTGCTCCAGCCCCTTCCCAGAAAACAAATCAAGAAGGCGCAATCTTCCCCGCCTGCTTCGCCAAACCCCCCTGCAACGAACCGACGCTTTTCATAATCCCACTATCCGGCATCCGTGTTAAGCAGGCCACCGACGGGGCTGGGGAGTTGTCGTGCTGCCAGGGTAAGCGGTGGGATGAAAAGGGCGAGTGTGGCTGTAAGGGCTGCCAGAAAGGTAAAGAAGTGGGTGAGACTGATGCATTCTACGTCCGGGGGAGGAAGGAGGTTGGAATGGAATGTACGAAGTATGTGTCCTGTTAGGCTGTGGCCTCCCTACCTAAGATTAATATTCAGACGCTGAATACCCCTCCCTCCCCAGGGGTAAGAATGCGCCTCCTTGCCACGGACGGGTAGGGATTGAAATAGCTTTGGAATTATTCTCACATTTGTACTACGTAGATCACTCGAGGAAGGCTGGGAGCTATCCTAGACATGTGCCCTGCCATATCTCCAAGGGAAGATACCGTGGTGTATTGATTGGCTCTCCGAATACCTGCTCGACTAAATGCATTCCATATATAACATGAAGAATTAGAGGAGAGAAAGGCAAGAGATGCAATAAACCACTTTTCCTAGCCATCCGCGATGTAGCCAACCAGGCCAATGCAAAGCTCAGTCAGGTGTATATATATGTGTATATATGCCAAAAAGAATGCAAAAGATGCAATGCCCAAACTCCAAGTTGAAGCCCAAATCGAAAACATCTTATGTATATATCCAAAATCCCACCGGGTATCATTTCATGCATCGTATACTGCAAAACATAACATAGAAATCTTCCAAGAAACCAAGAAACAGAAGAGGCGAAAGAAGATTATATAGGCGAGATCTCATCACTCGTACTAGAGATGTCCTTTGTCCGGGTGCGCTGGAAATCCACGACGTCAATTTCAGCAGCGAGGTCGCCCCCGCCCGCATCCTCGACGGAGTCCGATCTCGACCTTGCCGCAGAATTCGGACCGGAAAAGTCCACACTGGGCAAGGGGTCTGGATCGTCGAGGACGCTTCGCCGTCGCGAATACACCCCGCCCTGGGATGGGTTGGCTTTCTCGCGCGGAAGAACATTCGGTCGTGGACCGCGACTGTGTCGGCGGCTGCGACGGCGGGTATGCCGGAGGTGTTCATTCGGCACAGGATCGACTTGCTTCATAGCGGCCGGGACAAGATTAAGATATATCGGAAACAGAGCGCCAGCCGCAAATAGCGCAACGAGGACGCTGTATGAGTCGGCTGTACTGTTTGTTGCGAGCTGCGCAGCGTATCGCGCAAAAGGTAGGAATGCGCCGCCGCTGATGGCGATTGTGAGAAAAGTGCCGGCTGTTTTGGTATGCCGGCCTGTACCGCGGAGGGCAATAGCGAAGATGATGCTGAAGGCGCCGCTTTCGAAGAGGAAAACCATCATGGCGCTCACAATTGCTGCATTGCCTGTAGTGTGCATGCTCAATGCGGCGAAGACGATCATGCCGATGTAAGAGAGAAGCAGGATCCAGCGGGGTTTGAGAAACCACTGTAGGAACGCTGCGAGGAAGCGGCCGACGGCAAAGATGGACCGGCCGATTGTGAGGTAATCGAACTCGGTGAGCGGGGGACTAGAATAAGCGGCGGTAATGAGGTCCTCAAAGCTGGTGGAGAAGACTTCCTGCCCGGCTACATAGAAGAATTGGGACCAGACGCCTAGGACGAGGGTCATCCAGACGACTGGAATTCCGAACGGCGCCGCGCGGTTGTCGTCTCGTCGCCGATTAGCTAGTTCTTCCAGGTCTTCGTCGGACGCTTCCGGGATTGGTAAGTAGTAAAATACCATTGCTAGAAGGACGTCAAACAATGCGATTCCGAGGTATGTCCATTGCACGTCGACTAGTGAGGAGACATCAGTCACACTGCGAAATAAGACGCGTTTGGCGAGTAGTTGGGAGAGAACGCTTCCAACAGCTTGAACCCCTTGAGATATATTCAATCGTACTTCCGAATTCTCTAGCGGTCCGCAGAGCGAGATGAACGGATTCGCTGCAGTTTCCAGAATAGCAAGTCCGCATCCAGTGATAAAGTTGGACACGAGAAATGCAGAATAGGAAGTCAACACGGCGGATGGCCAGAAGATCAACGACCCGCAGGCGTAGAAACACAGGCCGGTAATAAAGGTCGCCTTGAAGCCCCAGTGTTTGAGCACTGTACGTCCAACCAGCGGTGGAGCTATCAGATACCCGCCAAAGTATACGCAATGAAGACCGAGCGACCGCCAGCTGTCCAGGCGCACAATCTCCTGGAACTGTTCATTGAGAATATCCAGAAAACCGTAAGCAAAGCCCCAGAGGAAGAACAGGACGGTCGTGATAGCGTTCGGGGCTATTGATTCCTTGTTGCTCAATTTAAGCATATTCGCGGGCTTCTTCATGTTGACGAAGTCGAAAAACGTCATGCTGCGCGGGTCTGAAGTGCTCGTCATCGTGGTCGTGTTGGCTTCAGTATCGGTAAATGTGGTAGCTACAGTAGGCACAGTGGCAATCTCTGGCAGAATCGCCGGGCTCACCGTCTCCTCGAGGATAGCATCTGCGGTTGGCATATGTGGTCCTGATGCCGGCAGCGGTAGAGGGTCAGACGGACTCGTTTGAGTGCCCCCAATGCTGTCGCGGATCATTTTCGGGACCAGCCTGGCAACTAGCGGTTTCAGACTGGGAACGCAGGCACACATAACCGAGACATTGACCTCCACAACGGACCACATGAACGAAAGCGACGCATACCCTACGGAAGTCAGCGTTTGTTTAACCAAGGGACCAGCGGGACGTACAAGCAAAGTCTTCTCCTCCATAATTTTGGAGGTGGATTTGCCGGAACGCGATCTCTCGATCGGTGGTAGCCTCCTGCAGGTATGCGATGCGGACAACATCAACGACAGCGACGAAGAAGCCAAAGCTGAAAGTGATCACGAGGATAATCTTCTGTTTCCGCGGCAGCCGCATGCGCGTCAGGATCGGGTTCGGAAGGACCAAGATCGCTAGATCGGTAATGATATTCACCGGCGACGAGGATAGGTATAAGGTCAGGATATCGGTGCAATGCGCATCGGCGGGGAGCTGCGCTGCGAATGCGTCTGCGACGGGTCGGCATTGGAAGATGTTGACCAGCGTGAGCGCCAGGCCGGCCGCATTGACAACGAACAAAGTGGCGTAGTTTGCGTAGCGGAAAATCTTCTCGCCTTGAGTGAGGGTGAGGTAGAAGACGAGGATGGAGGACTTGACGGCCATCAAGGCGGGATTCTAAACAAGCGCGCGGAAATGAGCGGAATATCCCGGCCAGCTGCAGGACTAACTCACATATAGAACGGTAAAGGCATAGTTAGCGCTGCTGAGGGCCGATCTCGAGGCGACAGGGATGTCGACATCGTGGAGACCGAGCCCTTGTTTGGTGGCATAGAACAGCGCAGTAGAAAATCCTAGGTCAATAAGCTGGTGAGAAAGATCACTGTCAGTTTGCGAGACGGGACCGAGGTAATTGGGCCATGCAAGCATACCCACGCCACGAGCATCAAATAGTCGTGCAGGGCGAGTCTCCGGACAATCCAAATGCGCGAGACAAAGCGGAGGGCGACGAATATGGTAGCGAGGCTGAAGAAGACAATGGAGACGACGAGGACTTCGGGTCTGCGGTCCTCCATGATGTAACGGCTCACTTGGGGAAGTGCGAGAAGTCCATGGCCGCTGGAGGCGTGTCCACTTGTCCCCGCTAGACAACGAAGAGAGTGGAGAGGCTGGACTCGAGGTGATACTGAGAGCACACGAGTAGACAGCCAGAGAATCCGGGGCAGAGAGAAGAGTCAGAGGGCGACTCGAGGGAGAAACAAAAAAGAGGTCGGAAGCGAGGGGAAGTCGAAAACAGGGCGTCGTGCCGCGTGGGTCAAGGGATTGCATTTTAATAAATTGCCAATGCTCGATGCTCGAGGCCGGACCTTGGTTGAGACCTGGGAATCATGGATGCTCCCGCGAGGCGTCATCATTCCTGACCGTTATCCAGAGTTTGGTCGATGCTTATGATGCACTCGACTCGTGGTGGTCTACTACTGACATACCCCGGAATCTTGTTCCAACCCACTGGGTCTGAACCCGGGGAAGCCGAGCTTAAGGTTATCTCTCCATCATACAACCGATCTGAATTAATTCCCTCTGAGGACGGAGGAGCTAATACTGCAATCAATTATTGCATCGACAACTCAGCACGCACAGGATCCTTCAGCTGACCGTCGGCTATGCACCCGTGAACCCTTTACCGAACAGCTCCATCGGTCAATGTCGCCGATCAATGCAAGTCAGACCGACAGTCTAGTCTACTAACAGTCTACTAGTCATTGTCTATCATAATAGTTACAAAACTACAGACAGCTTGCTGAAAACACTTGATTCGTAACGTCATAAACCAGCGGGATTCCAGATCCTGTCCATGTTCATCCGTTCTGCTTTTGATCCATGAAAGATAACAAATGGCTTGGTTGGGATAACTTTGCAACAACCACATAAATCTTATAAACATGAACGATAAATGATCGCATGAACGCTCAAAGAGTCATCCACGAGATACGAAGGAGAAAAAGTATGGTATAGCGAATGTAAGAACGGTAAGAAGACAACAACGACATAGAGCAAAGCGAGTCTAATCCAACCACCACTCGACACCGAAGAGTCTGCCCGCGTCGAACGAGGCCAACTCGCTGAAGAAGTGGCGCGACAGGTCAATCGAGGTGTCGTCGCAGCCCATGCACTTGTCGACAACAGTGCCCGTGGAAGTCTTGCCGCCGTACTTGATAGTGACAGTCCTTCCGCAGTCGCTGTCTTTCATGATACCAACAGGAAGAGCAAGGACATTCTCGCTGCTGCCGTCGTTGGTCGTGCCGCAGCTGCTAGGGGCGCTCGCGGAGGTGGCGGTGTCGTAGAAAGTGATCTGACCAGTGCAGGGAGACTCGGAAGAGCAAGGGCCAGAGGAGCCGCTGCTTCCGGAGCTAGAGCTGGAGCTGGAGCCGGAGCTGGCATAAGACGTAGCGGCAGGCTCGGGTTCTTCGCTTGAGGTCTCGACGGCAACGATAGGAGCGGCAACAATGGTGGTGCTTTGCGTGGTGGGAGCGGGAGCTTCGGTGGAGACGGTGGTGCTGGTAGTGGTAGGCTCGGGAACCTGCACGTTGGCATCGACGGATGGCACCTCGGGCTCAGCAGTCGAGGTGGGCTTGGCAGTGCTGGTGCTGCTGGTGGTCGAAGGGGCAACGTAGGAAGAGGTGGTCTCGGGCTCGTGCTCGTTCTCAGGCTCAGCAGGAGCAGTAGCCTCCTCGACAGTGGACTCGACAATGGTGGTGGGAGGAGCCTCCTGGCCGGCGGTGATGGTGGTTGTAACGTCGACTGTGGTCCAGACGACGGTGGTCACGGTCTTCCAGACGGTAACCTCTTCGCCGCGCTTGTGGTGGTGTCTGTGGCCATGGCTGGGGGCAGCAGCAGTCAGGGCAGCAAGGGCTGTGGCAGCAAGGGCGAGAGACTTGATGAGGGGTGCCATTGTGTGGTGATGTCGCGTTGGCGGTGTTATATATTCAAGGACCGGAGCAAAGAGACAGACAAGCGCCCTGGTGTATCAAGGAACGAACAGTTGATAGCGACTGCACAGCAGCTCGTAATCAACGGGATCGAGGGATTGGAATGAAGGAGTGAAAGCTGCAGAAATGCAGAAGGGAGTGGCAGACGCTTGTCAATGAGCGGATGAGATGAAAACGAGGATGGAGAGAAGAAGCGGAAGAAATCAGACGAGAGACGCGAGGGTCTGGGCGGTATTTAATCTCATTTTACTCGATGTGTTTGGCTGTCTTACAGTCTCCATCTTACGCGGGCAACAAAGAACCGCTGCCTTCCAATGATCCCCGAGAGTGTGGCAGAGCAGGACCCACGCCCAACCGCCGTTTGATTACCGCACAAACTCCCATGGTTCCCACCCCTCTGCTCATTTGCACGGAGTATGCAGACCGATAAATCATCTGCTGCCATCTCATCTCTGACCTGTCCAACCCACTGGGAAATGGGAATGCCCCTCGAGGCTCGGGGCCTTCGGAGCGATCTCAACAGGCTGAAACAAATAACCAGACTGGTTCAGTGCAGGGTCTGGATCGGTTGCCAACATTGCTCGCCAACCAGGCTAGGTTTGTTAGCGCTCCTTTGCTTGTAAATTTGGTCAGAAACGCCAGGGGGATCAGCAGCCAAAGAGACGGTCCAACTCCAAAGAGTAAGACGGTGCCTGAAAGCCACGCTTGGCAGCCGGCCCTGGGCGGCTGGGCCACATCGGGCCTTGAAGTTTCTTCCCCTCTGACGTGGGCTGAAAGCCTTCCTTCAACAGCAATTGGAGGCGCTGGAATGTCGATGGATCCTGTTCCTGTCCACCAGCCATCGCGCCATTCGCTGCTTGATCAGCCCTCGCCTTCGCCTTCGCTTTCTGTACTGGCCTGGCCTCTCCTGGCCTTCTTCGGTGACCGGGATTGCGCCACTTGACTGGCGCATCTGGGTTTGAGAGGTTTCAGAGGCGCAGTGGGCTCGTATTTTTATGACAAGGGCTCGTCTTCTTGGTGTCTTAGTGATGTCTTACTCTTACTCGGCGGCAGTTGCTTCACGAAAAAAATTCTCGCGAATTTGTCCTGACAGTATGGAACCAGTCACAGCCTGATGTATATATGCATTGTCAGAATTCATGCTCGAGGGCTGTTTCATCCACGGGGGCAAAACAATGTGGCCCGTCGTCTGTCATACTCTGCTGCATGAACAATTGAAGCGAACCTCTGTCCTTTGCAGCACAGGGTCAATGGGGCCAGAACACGACTCTTTGCTCACCGTTGTGATCACCCCGCTTTCATTGACCAATTCTAGTACTCGAGCCCAGTTCTGAATCAAAGGTCCGCATTTTTGGCCCTGAATAATGCACCGACAGTCTAGATGGGAATCCAGCTTATGAATAGATACATATTCGATTGCAAACCAATCTACCTAAGTATGTAGACAACCATAACAACCAGCCCGGCCAGTTGATTTGGACAGGTGTAAAATGTGCCCGGCCAAGGAAAATATCATGACGCAGAAAAATGAAACATAAAGACAATATCCATAACCCGTGATATAAGTACAAAGGAACCCAACATTAAAGTAAAACACCGTTGAACCAAAAACAATGAATCAGCCCTGGCACATAATGCAGGCCTCCTTGTTCTCAATACTGCATTGAAGAACCTTCTGCGAGTAGATGTCCGCCTCGCTGGGCTCGCCTTCCTTCTTCTCTTCCTCTGAGTTGTCAGCCTCGCTGTTGACGTCGGCCTCGCGGGAAATGCCAATTGTGGCGTTTTCACTGGCTCCGTTCACCTGGCCGGCAGGAGCACGGGGAACAGCCGAGTAGGTGCTAGCCGCAATGCCACCAGCCCTCTTCTTGCTTGATCGTGCGATGTTGGTGTCGGCAACCTTGAGCTGCTCCTGGTCGACAGTAAACTGGATAGGAGCAGAGGCAGCCATCGTACGGAGGTAATACATTCCAGTCTTCAAGCCCATCTTCCAACCAGCAAAGTGCATACTAGTAATCTTGCCCATGGTGGGCTCCTTCAGATGGATGTTAAGCGACTGAGACTGGTCAATGTAAGCACCACGGTCCGCGGCCATCTCCAGAATTCGTCGTTGCGAGAGCTCCCACACAGTCTTGTAAAGAGCCTTGATGTCGTCGGGGATGTTGGGGATGTTCTGCACGGAACCGCCATCCGCAATGATGCGGTTCTTCATGTTGTCGGACCAGAGACCAAGGTCAACAAGGTCCTTGAGCAGCCAAGGGTTGACAACCTGGAACTCACCCGCAAGAACACGGCGAGAGTAGATGTTGGATGTGTAAGGCTCAAAGCACTCGTTAAAGCCCAGAATCTGACTGGTACTGGCAGTAGGCATGGGCGCAACGAGAAGACTGTTGCGGACACCAGTCTGCGCAATCTTGGCCTTGAGGGCGTCCCAATCCCACAGATCAGTGGGGGTACGCTCCCACATGTCGTACTGCAGGATACCTTGGGAAACGGGCGAGCCTTCGTAGGTCTCATAGGGTCCGTATTCCTTGGCCAGGTCCGAAGAAGCGGTCAGCGCAGCGTGGTAGATGGTCTCGAAGATTTGGATGTTAAGCTGCTTGGCTTCGGCGGAGTCGAAGGGCAGGCGCAAGGCAAGGAATGCATCAGCCAGACCGTTGACACCAAGAGCGATCGGGCGGTGGCGGAAGTTGCTCTTCTTGGCCTCGGGCACAGGGTAGTAGTTGATGTCGATGATCTTGTTCAAGTTGCGAACCAGGACTTCAACAACTTCATGAAGCTTGCCAAAGTCGTATTCGCCGCGGGCAGCATCGACGAAAGTAGGCAGGGCAAGAGAGGCCAAGTTGCAAACAGCGACCTCATCAGGAGCAGTGTATTCAATAATCTCGGTACAGAGGTTGGAGCTGCGAATAGTTCCCAAGTTCTTCTGGTTGCTCTTCTTGTTGCAAGCGTCCTTGTAAAGCATGAAGGGGTTTCCAGTCTCGGTCTGGGCCTCCAGAATGGCGTACCAGAGCTTCTGAGCCTTGATGGTTCGGCGACCACGGCCTTCTTTCTCGTACTGTTCATAAAGAGCCTCGAACTCGTCACCGTAGACATCGGCCAGACCAGGAGCCTCGTTGGGACAGAAGAGGGTCCAGTCACCGTTGGCCTCGACTCGCTTCATGAACAGATCGGGAGTCCAAAGAGCATAAAACAAGTCACGAGCTCGCACTTCCTCCTTTCCGTGGTTCTTGCGCAGGTCCAGGAACTCGAAAACATCAGCGTGCCACGGCTCCAGATAGATGGCAAAGGCACCGGGACGCTTGTTTCCTCCCTGGTCGACGTATCTGGCGGTGTTGTTGAACACCCGGAGCATGGGAACAATACCGTTGGATGATCCATTGGTGCCGCCGATGTAAGAGCCAGTGGCACGGATGCGGTGGACGTTCAAGCCAATACCACCAGCGGTCTTTGAGATCAGAGCGCAGGTCTTCAGTGTGTCGTAAATACCGTCAATGCTATCTTCCTTCATATCGACCAAGAAGCAAGAAGCCAGCTGGGGCTGAGGAGTGCCTGCATTGAACAGAGTCGGGGAGGCATGTGTGAAGTACTTCTGGGACATCAGGTTGTAGGTCTCGATTGCTCGCTCAATATCGCTGCCGTGAATTCCAACAGCAACACGCATCAACAGGTGCTGAGGACGTTCGGCAACCTTTCCATCTAGTCGCAAAAGGTATGATCGCTCAAGAGTCTTGAAGCCAAAGAAGTTGTAGTTGAAATCGCGGTCGTACACGATAGCAGAGTTGAGCTCTTCTGCATGTTTCATCACAATTTCGTATGTGCTCTTGGATATCATAGGTGCTTCTTTTTTATTCTTTGGGTTGACGTAGTGGTAGAGATCTGAGATGACGAGAGAAAATTGTTTCTTAGTTTGTTTGTGGAGGTTCGAGACCGCAATACGAGCGGCAAGGATGGCATAGTCTGGGTGGGTAACGGTCATGTACGCGGCGGTCTCAGCAGCCTTTGAAGAGTGGTATCAGCATAGAACAGTGCGTTGGGAACATGAACGTTCATACCAGGTTGTCAAGTTCGACGGTGGTGACACCTTGGTAGACACCAGAGATGACCTTCTGCGTGATAGCAGCAGCATCGACGTGCTCCGGGTCAAGACCGTAACACAGCCTTGAGACACGAGCCGTGATCTTGTCAAATTGCACGCGTTCTTTGCGTCCATCTGTGATTAATAATGCGTTAGCAAACTTCGTCCAGCGAGTGGCGGCGATTCAAATCTCGTGCAGATTCGAGGACGACGCGTCCACATCACAAATAAGACAGAGAGAAATCTGTGCTAGGCTGATATGGCTCAAACATACCTCTCTTGTAGACAAACATCTTGCAGGACAGCGGGAAGAGACCCGGCGAGTACGTGAAACTGAGGAACTAGAAAGACGAAGAGGGGTATAATGATAGTCGTATTACTCAAGCAGATCAAAGGACTTTAGAACAATTGTAGAGAGGAGAGATAAGTCCCAAGCAAGGCTGAGGAGGATGAGAGGAAAAAGAGAGACCGGAGGGGCCGAGAGAAGGGAGATATTGATTCCGGCTCACGCGTTTCTGGGTGGATATCGAACCGCGAATTTTCGTGTTTGGATCTAATGGGTTTCCGCAAGACTGGGGC